>NC_056738.1:331108667-331311167 GCF_019279795.1 Protopterus annectens | reverse complement strand
TATATATATATATATATATATATATATATATGTGTGTGTGTGTCTATATACAGTATATATATATATATATATATATATATATATGTGTGTGTGTATGCAGTAAGTATATATATATATATATATATATATATATATATATATATATATATAATATTGACATAATATTAACATACAAAATATTTATCCAAAAATATGTAAAGCACAAAATATCAACAAAATCAGTGTTATAATACGTAAAAGTACATACTGTTTTCACATTATAGTTCATTCACAAAGTTGTTATATTTAAGTAGCAGGGTATGAGAGAGATGCAAGAGGCTTCCCTCTTGCAAAAGCATTGGCTTTGGATGTGCTCAAATTCTGTCTATATTTTGTCTTCAGATATTTTTGGATAGGTATTCTGAATATCAAAGTTATTTGAATCAGCTCAGTTTAGGTATACCTATGTAGACACACACACACACACACACACACACACACACACACACACACACACACACACACACACACACACACACACACAGACACAGACACACACACACACACACACACACACACAGACACACACGTACATTTTTGCAGCTTATTTTCAGGTTTACTTAACTTTTAATGTAGAATTTTACGACAAAAAAAACTTCTTGCACGTCTAGTCTTTGGAAAGGAATACATTTACCACATCCCCTTTTAGACTGCATAAGTACTTATGCATATTTTTACCAATTTGGTCATATGTAAGTCAGGTATTCATTGATAGCTTGCTTGCTACATGTTCGGTATTTGTTATAGTAGGTCAGTAAAACTGCTTGAGACAGAAAAGGTGATACAAGAAATAGGACAAAAGGAAGGAAGCGATACTGTGTAGAAAGAGGCGGGAGAAGGTTTGATAATGCACTTATGTTTTGGGACAGGGATTTGACAAAGGAAGCTTTATGCTGGCAGAGAATTGGGGGGTCTGCAACAAAATGGTGAGCATCAAAGTAGAATATGGGCGATAGAGACAGTAGTGTCATTGCTACTCAGACCAGAAAGGATTAAGAGCGGCATTATGACACTGAGCAGCAGTAAGAAAACGAGCTGTGATCATTAAGTGTCTCTAGTTGCAGCTGGAGCAGAGACCAGACCAACTCCACTTGGAACTTCTAGCTGGTGGCCAAGCTCTGCTGGTTTGCTTGAAAGCAAAAACTGCTAAGGTGTCTCTTGAAGTTCATGTCCCTTAGAATAAAGAGGTTTGAGCATGTGATTTGTGTGACATTCTGAATAGCTGATACATTGTGAATTCTACATGAGACACATTAACACAGTTCTGCCTATTCAGAGTCTGTTAAATGTTCCATAAAGGATCCTTGACTGATTTTGAACCGAACCAGTGTTCCCATTTGTCACCTACTGTCTAGGGCCTTCAGAAATGAATCTGTAAGCAGTTTTTAGAATTTAGTTCACTATTTTTATGGTATGTAACCATTGTATTGTCATTGAGCCTTTCTAGATACTATAGTGAATGAATCTGCTCCCCTGTCTCTCTGTGCATATGCATTTCTTCTGGTATTCTAGCTTTTGCAGGCACTTTTGTTCCACTTTGCCTAACTGAATGAAAACATTTATTCAGACATGACAAATAAAGGACAGGGTGGGAATAAGCACGGAGAATACCATCAAAGAATAGGAGGAGTAGACAAAAATGCAGAGATGGTCAGAGTAGTATAGGCAGGGAGTAAACGAGAGAAGAAAGAAGTGGCCAAGAAAGAGAGGGCAAAAGAGGGAAAGGGTGCAGGAAATGGGGAGACAGCAGTGACAAATAAATGAAAGGAAGGCAGAATAAGAAGTGGCCATGAAAAAAGCAACACCAGAGAGAGAAAAAACAGGATGGAAATGTGTAGTGAGAGGCATTCAGCCAGAAGGAAGGAAAAACACAGCATCAAATGAAGAACTATTCAGCAAGAATGGGGCTACAGGGATTAAGGGCAGGTAGCCAGCAGACATCGGGCAGTGCTGGTAGGCACACACTAGACAGAATAGAAGGGGTGCTGGCTTTGAGGGACAGTATCGCTAGTGGTAGGGGAGAGTAAGAGGCTGTTGATTGAAGAGGGTGGGGACAAGGTGGTGCTAGTGTACTTACTGAGACAAAGAAAAGAGACGAGGGGGGGGAAGTGAGAATGAAGGGACCAAGGGAAGCAGGTTGAGAGCTTGCCAGGATTACAACTTGTAGAGGAAGTATAGGAAGGAAGAGAAAGGGATCTGGTGCAGCATATGGAGGGAAAGGCAGTGAGGATGCGGTACAGATCGACACGAAGACTGACAAGGATAGCAATAAGGGAAAGGAAGTAAAACAGCAGGGGAATGGGCAGTGTTGGTACAAGACTAGCCTGCTATTGGAGAAATTCTAAATGGATAAGGCTTCAGTTTAAACTCACTGACCCTCATCTGGACAGTGAAAATCACTGTGTGTTTTTATCACTGCTGTGGCAATAATAGAATGTGTCTGGGCTTTTTTCTCTTTTCTTTGCAGTAGTGCAACCATGAAGTTTAGTGCGATTCATTAAGGGGGTGAAATTCCCCCCAAATAGGGATGCATGTGGAAAAACACATTTTAAAACATTTTTTTGTTGGGTAGAAGCTTTAACCATGTTTTCATCCAGTTAGAATTTAACCACTTGGCACTTGAGTATGCATAGCAAGAAGTGGGAATACTCCAAAGACAGGTTTGGTGACCGTAGGCAAAATCACTCAGGACTTCTAAGACTTGTTGTGGCAGACAAAAGACATCAGGGTGCAGTGAAATAGTCCTCATGGCTAGACATAGTAAGACTTTGGATAAGGTGACAAGTGTGGACACCAAGGAGAGGGGAAAGAAGGGATAATCTGACATAGTGCAACTAAAGAATTGTGACCTTTGGAAGAAACATTTGAGGTACAAGCAAGGAAGGTCAAGAGACAAGTTAGGTAGGGACTTTAAGAGGTTTGGAGGAAGTAATATCTGTGGCATAGGACAGTACTGTGATGAAGGAGGAGGACTGTAATGACCGGCTGCAGTAGTGGACTAGAGAGAAGGACTTGGATATAATGTGGGTTGGTAGGACAGGCTGCCAGGAAGACCACTGTATGCTAAGGGCAGACTCCTCTCCTCCTTAGCCCAGAAGGGACATCAGTGCTCAGAATCATTTGGGAAGGTGCATATGCATATCTTCATTATCATACCATGAGAGTGAAGGGGTAGTACTGTCACAGAATTTTAAGATGGTAAGTAGGTACTTTGGCACTAGGGGTGGGGAAAATGGACAAAGAATGTTGCAGATGAAGAAGTAATGGTGACCCAGAGCATGGCTGGGTAATATTACTGTGCAGTGCATGGAGTCTAAGAAAGATGATGAGTGAGTTGTGAGATTAATGTTTGAGGAAATGCTGGATATTGCTGGTACCACAGAAATGTTGGCCAGTAACAAGAGAGTGTGGGATGTAAAAGTGCCAAGGTATAGCTTACATAAAGTAACACAGAGATGGAAGAGGGATGGTGATCTACAGTAGGAAAGGCATCATATGTGAGATCAAAGAGAAAAAAACACCACTCCATGAAGGAGAAAAGGAAGTAGTGATGCCATTGTCTTGGATAAGTGGCCACCATTCAAGGCAGAAGGTGGATGAGGAGAGGTTTGCTGGTGGTGCATGAAGTGTATTGGCCCCTGCACAGCAAGAGAGGAGAATGAAAGACTTGGGGTGGGAGAGAATGAATGTGCAGTAAGTGGAAAAGGGTTATTCTCATGGGAGATCTGATTCTGCCAGGAAGAGACTAGAAGATTCCAAGTTCCAGAATAGAAAGGGAAAGGAAGGCGACTGAGAAATTCAACAGTGAGGGGTTCATCCAGCTGGTACAGGACTGCTCTAGAAAGGATGGAGTTTTAGATCTCATATTAACTAAAACTGGAAACCAGGGATATTCAGGTGAAGGTGCCACTGACTGAAACAGAACATATGATTTAGATTGATGTGAAGGATAAAAAAATAGGCAAATGTAATGCTGTGGAATTTCAGGTGACTGCACTATGCTGAGCCATAGCAGAGTTCAGTGACTGGAGGCAAGTCAAAGAAGTGAAATATCTATGGAATAAGTCAGAAATGGAGTACTCTGGCCATGGACAAGGATTTGAGAAGGAAGCAAAAAAGGGGGAAAAAGCAGAAAGGCAATGTGGTTACAATAGAGTACGAGGTTAATAATTAGAGCAAAAGACATGGCATTCAAGACGAAAGGAGGCACAGTTCAAATATGCAAGAACAAGCACGACGCCGACCAGAGCAAGAAAGCTGAAAGTTTAAAATGGAGGTGACCAGGCCAAAATGAGGAACAAAGGATATTTTCAGTATGGAATGAATAAAGTACATCAGCAAACTGAATGAATATTTCATGTTGGTCTTCATGAAGAGAATGCAAAAGAGTGGGCCATTTGAGGACAGAAGGAGGGCAGAGTAGAAGGAGCAGTGAATAAACACTACAATACAGAGAAAGGAAGGCGAAAGGGAATTGGCTGCCGTAAAACAGGATAAGAGACAGAAAGCCAAACAGGGTCCTCAGGAACCTGGCAAATAGTAGTCCTCTGACAAAGATCTTCAGCAGATCATTTCTACTGTAGAAGTGCCTGAAGACTGAAGGACTGCAATACTGTAAGGCTGACACTTTGGTACAAGAGAACAAGAAATCTCCACACAACTGCATGGATTGTCACCTAAGAGCAATAGTATGAAAGTTGTGGAGAGACCCCTTAAGGAAAGTCTGTCTGCATTCCTGTAAAACAGCAATATCCAGTTAAACATCCTACATGACTTTTCGGCCTGGAGCTCCTGTCATTTATATCTAATCTACTTTTATGACTCTGTTACAGGAGAACTTGACACAGGAATGCTAAAAGATGTGGTGTACCTTGACTTTACCAAAGCCTTTATGTCCAACAAAGTCGGCGAGGAAGTCTGTGGGGAATAAGAATAGGAGTCGTACTGACAACTAGATTCTGGCATGGCTGAAGCATTGGACACAGAGGGTTATGGTTAAAAAAGATGCTATCAGGAATAAAGAATGTAGCTAGCTGCATCCCACAAAGGGTCAGCTGTGGGTCCAGTACTCTTCACTATGTCTGTTTCAGACACATCTAAGGCAGCAGAGAACAGGATCAACTACAGTCACATGTAGCATTGGAGGATGTGCAATGCGTCTAAGGCAAGATTTGGATAGACTGACCACCTGGCGGTGTGAACACTGGCTCTAGATAATTGTTGCTGTTGAAGTGACACCCCAAATCCATGTGCAAAAATGGAAAAAGGGGTTGTAGATGGATGGTTGGATGGATGGTCTACCTGGGCAGAGCAACAGCAGTTGAGGTTCAGACTGAAAGTTTTCAGCTGGAGGAGGAACAAAATTGATGGAAGCACAGCAGGAAAAGGATGCGAGGGGAAACATGTAGAACCTTTAAGGCTCACCTTCAAGAATATATTAGCGATATAAAAAATAATAAGTTAGATAGTCCCTTGGGTGGTCACTTTAGGACAGTACATAATTCTAATCCCAAATCTTTGAAAAAATGTGTATTAGAAAAAGTAGATGTGAAATTGGGGGACTGTATTAGTTTGAAAGAAAAACTTTTAAAATGTGAAACTCTTTTTATATTAAAGTATGGTACTTTGGAGCCCTTTGGGCTGACTAAGGAATGCAACTGGAAGTATGTAATTGAATGAGTTGTTAATTATGTAATTGTTTAATTGGCTACTTAGGTTTATTTATTGTGTATTTAAGTAATGTCTTGTGATTTGCTTTTTACTCTTTGAAGGCTGTTCCAGCCGAGGCGCTAAGTTCTTTTAATATATTTTTGATATTGTGGCCTTTGTCGTTATTTTTTATTCCAGACTATTCCTTATTCTCAGAAAAGAGGGCACTTGGCGCCCCATCCTGGATCTATCCATTCTGAACACCTCCCTGGTGGTCCCCAAATTCAAAATGCTAACTTTGCAGCAGCTGCTGCCTATGCTAACAAAAAATGCCTGGCTAGTGACCGTAGACCTAAAAGATGCCTACCTTCACATCCCCATAAGTGAACCATGCAGGAAATTCCTGTGCTTCAGAGCAGGCTCACAACACTTTCAGTTCTCTGCGCTGCCCTTTCGTTTATTTACTGCTCCTAGAGTATTCACCAAATGCTTGGCCTCGGCTATAGCATTCTGCAGACAGAAAAGTATACAGATTTACCCTTATCTGGATGACTGCCGCATTCAGGCAGAGTGCAAAGAAAAGCTGCTCCAGGACCTTCTCTTTGTCAAATCACTCCTTACTTCCCTAGGATTCACCATCAATGAGAAGAAATCAAAACAAAACCCCACCAGGAAGATCATTTTCTTGAGAGCTGTGCTAGACACATCATCCCAAATGACCTTCCTGTCCCCAGAAAAGCAGAGCTTCCTGCCTCTCTACTTTACCCAGCTGGCTTCTACTCACTCACTGTGAGGAAGTTCCTGCAAGCCCTGGGATACATGGCATCTTGCATCCTTCTCATTCCCCTCGTCAGGCTTCACATGAGAAAACGTCAGTGGTATTTAAAGTTATACACACACACACACACACACACACACACACACACACACACACACACACACACACACACACACGAGAAAACTTCAGTGGTATTTAAAGTTACACACACACACACACACACACACACACACACACACACACACACACACACACACTCACGTGAAAAGCAGCTGAATACCTTGGCCAGGCTTGCAGAATTTAAATCACAATGAAATAATGATTTGGCTTTGAATAAGATATGAGTGTATAATGATAATAGTCATGTACAGCTTGACTTCACACCTAGGCAGATGCATTCACCTTCAGTTTGTTTTGTGTGTGTGTGTGTGTGTGTGTGTGTGTGTGTGTGTGTGTGTGTGTGTGTGTGTGTGTGTGTGTGGTGAGCATTTATTCTAATATTATGCCTAATAGGGTGTAATAAATCCATGTATCCTTTTTCAGGATGTAAGTATTGTTATTTATCCTAACAGAAGGCCCCAGTTAAAGGGCTTTGTTAAGAAAACACATCTGGTGCTCTAGTTATAACAGGAAATTGAAAATAGTGAACAATGTAAACTTTTCTGTCATCATGTGTCCTTGGCCATTTGCTTTCTTTGACTCACCATTTTATTTCTTGTAATTTAGTAACTGTATTTTTGTGTAATACTTAGATTGTTCAGTTGCTGTATAATATGTAGTTTGCTAGCATGTATGTGTTGTGCCTGTGTTTAAAATGGCAGTCAGTGAATCATGCCTCACATTTGGTTGAATTCATATTTGATAGCAAGAGGTATTTGTGATCTGGGGAATATTAACGGTCTTCCTATACTCCCCCTGTGCATCGTGGTCACAAGTACTGATAAACCGTAATATCTCAGTCATAGGTTTATAAAATGAAACAACATGAAGACTGAAATTGAAACAGTCCCCAGAGAGCTGACCTGTGAGATTTGTACTTTTCTGTTTTGCTGAATCAATATTTTTCCTTCTCTTTTTTCTGTTTCGCTGTAGCAGTGCTTTTGCCAAGAATTCCCTAGCTTGGAAATTTACTCTGCCCTTTAAACCTGTAAAAGTAAATTGGTTTAATTAGGCTATGGATTTGTGAAAACCACAGAACACAGACTGTATTCTCTCTAGTATAATTACTGAGGCATATTCAGTTTCACTCACCTGGGATAGTATTTAATTAAGAGATGAATACCTGCTAAAACAGTATTATTTTCCTGTTGTGTGACTCGTTTACCAAGCTGCATTTCATTACATAAATACTTGTTTATATAAATATGTCTGGCATTACAGCTTTGACAGTTACGGCAACACATTGCAAAGAATTTAAAGCTAGCTGCTCTGTCTCACTCCTGTAACCTCCAAATGCCGAGTCTGTGCCTCTGAAATAGTCACTTAAGCCATTGTTCCCTGTTCACTCCAGATATGTTAACTAGGTTCGAGCTGTGCTTCAGAGAATTAAATAAAGTATGTTCTTTTATTACTCTTTCACAAGAAAACATTACTGTTACCTTGCACTGTATCACCTAAATGTGTTTCCCATCCAGGACCTCATTATTACTTAATATTCCTACCTTTAAAATATTACGTCTCAGTCACTGTCCCCGACGTGTTCAAAAATTATCAGTGGCCCACTACACTCTTATGATCAGGGGATCCCTTACTGTGTCTATATGAAGTTTCTACAAAGCTATTAGCAAATGTTTCTTCTCTAAAGTTGTTCTTTCCTGTTGGAAATGTGTCCCAGCTAATATCAGAAACAAAGAAAACCTCCACATCTTTAATAGAAAATAGAACCACTATTTAAATCAGAAGGCCTAAAACCCAGAAATCAGCAGTATCAAAAACTAGTGCTTCAAACACCCAAGGGTGAAAATATTAAATTGCAAGCACTTTTTGCAAGGGCCAACCCCCATCCATGGTCTGTGGAGTGTCTTTATATCCCCAAAGTTATTTATGCTAACACTGCAGTCACACAAACACAAAGAAGGGAAGAAGCTCCCAAATCAAATAAGTCATTGCTGATGCAGACATAAAACCTGCACTGGCAGTGACTTTCAGTCGCAAATTAGCATTTTGATCCTAGAAGTCTTATGTTTCAGGCACCTGACTCTCTGGGAAGAATTGCTTGGCAAAGTTTAGCAAAGCCATTGTACCTCTCAACTGTCCACATTTTCACAGAATGCCCAGATATTTGCTGCATATTTTTGGTCTGCTCCTCATAAAATTTGTAGATTTCTGTCAAATTTCTGGGATGTTCTGTGGATTAAGTCACTAAATAATGAGATACATTGGAGTTTCAGACTTCATATCCTTCAGAAAATGCATGCCAACTCAAATCATGTTATTCTAGCAGATTTCTCTAAGAGCAGTATTTAAAATTTGTGCCCTGTTTTAGGTCCTTTTGTCCCACTATTATTTCAAGCTTTGTCCAGATTTCTTGGACTAAAAGGTTGAGAGGTGTGGAAGCCATATAAAATGGAGCAAACACACCTCACATAGCAGTACAAGTGTAAATGCAGCACTTGTTTATATTAGAACTCTCCGTCATTCATGCAGGTGTGGCCGGTGTCAAATTGATTGACATTTCCAATGGGCCTGTCAGCTAAGAATGGTAACTGTTTTTAAATGTTTTTATTCTATAAAGACTAAAAAAATTTAGGTTTAAGCAAAAATATCTGAAACTCATGTTGGGCTTACTGACTTAATGAGAGTGAAAGACATACATCGGGGGGGGGGGGCTGCTGCCCCCTGTACCCTATACACAGTTTTAATTTTCACTGCCTGGGTAGTCTAATGGAGTGAAGGTGCAGCAGGGCATTTCCTATTATTTTGTTTCAAATACTCTTCAGAATATTGAAACTATTTGTAGGTTTTCTTGACAATGATTTAGCAAGTAATTTCTACACTTGGCTGGATTTTGTGCAAAATGAAAAGTTTGTATTAATTCTATGTTAATGCATTTTGCTATATTGGCCTGGGTCATAGCTGAAAAAAAAGTGTTTGGACAGCATTATTTACCAGGTTAACAAATAAATGTGCCACTTTTAAATTAAATGAGAATTGGGGACATACTTTTGTTTTTCTTTAATGGTGTTTAACAAGTGCTGACAACACTGAAAATATCAATCTGAAGTAGTTAACTTCATTTGGGCATCAACCTATGGGTCTTCGGATCCATATCGGATCCGAGCCGGCAGTTTCCAACAGCAGAGATCTGAGCTCCAAGCTCCTTCCCTTACCCATAATCCCCTGCCAACCCTATCTGACCTCAGATCTAGTTTGCCGCGGTTAAAGCCAGCAGCTTGATCCTTGAGTTCCAGGCGTTAGTCAAGACTTATGGGAAAATTTTGATCTTTTCTTTGCCTTTTCTGTCATAAAAGAGTGTTGTGTGTGTGTTTAGCTTTCCCTTGTAGTTTTTCTCTTCAAATGTAATTTTAGCTTATTCCCCCCCCCCCTCGTGAGAGCATTAGGGCGTGTGTCTGTGTGTGGTTGGGGCCTAGTGTGTGTGTCTTCTTTCCAGTAATGTGTGAGGCCCCAAAGACATTTTTTTCTAAGTGTACCGAGTGTGGCCATAAGCTATCCCCAGCGGATGGCCAGACTCGGTGCGTGTTGTGCCTTGGGGTTGATCACCTCTCCTCTGGATGCACTATTTGCACGGCGTTCAACCCCAGGGCACTTAAGGACCGGAGGTCAAAGTTGATTCTGGCGGGACTTCTGCCCCCGGACTCTGCTCCGACCTCCGGTCCCCCCGTGGCACCTGCCGCAACTGCGGCAGTACCCACGACTGCTTCCCTTCCTCTGGCCGGGACTCAACCTCCCACCTGGGGCCAGGAGGATAGGGAAGCCAGAAAAGAGAAGCACAAGGAGAAGCACCACAAGCGGCGGGCCGAGGCCTCTACTTCGGCCCCACCAGCTAAGCGGGCTTCTCCCACCAAGACCTCCGAGCCTTCTCCTTCTCGGCTCCGGTCACCTTGCTTCTCACCGGGGCCGGAGGAGGAGGAGGCCCAATCTCCCTCGAGGTCATCGAGGCGGCACTCCTGTCCCACCTCGGTGGCCTCCTGTAGGTCTACTAAAAGCCTAACGGACGCAGATTTAGACCAGATGATGAGAAGATTCCTCCAGGCCCAACTGCAGATGGGAGTGCTCTTGCCTCCCTCCCCTCCGGGGGGGAGCTCAACCCCTTTTTTCGCTCCGATCGCTCCTTCTCCAACCCGCTTCCTGAGTTTGGAGTCCTCGGAGCCAAGCAGCGTTGGAGCTGAGGGTGTGTCGGTGCCGATAGTATCGGGTACTTCGGCGCCGACAGCGCCCTCGAGTCTGTCGGGTCCCTTTTCGGCAGATCCGAGCTCTCGGAGCCGAGAGCTGAGCTTCGGATCCGAGGGTGTCAGTCTGCCTTCGGCTCCGTCCAGGTCGGAGCATACTGGCCCATCGGATCCGATAGTGTCAGCCCTGATCCTCTCGTCGGATCCGAGAGAGGGTTTGCTCTCAGATCCCAGAGAGAGCAGCTCTCCTTCGGCTTTCGACGTGGTGGAGAGGGCTCTGTCGAGGGATTCCAGGCCCCTGGCCACAGCTACGGCTCCGCCCCATACTCCCTCTCAGTTGGCTCCGGCTTCCATCACCCGGCCCC
Organism: Protopterus annectens; assembly: GCF_019279795.1. Lineage (NCBI taxonomy): Eukaryota > Metazoa > Chordata > Ceratodontiformes > Protopteridae > Protopterus > Protopterus annectens. Next base: position 331,299,987 of record NC_056738.1, on the reverse strand, counting down.
AGGGACAGCCTGCTCTAACGTCCCAGGTAGTTCCCTTGTTGGGACATGATGAGCCTGGTGAGGCCTCCTCGGACAGCCCCCCCGAGGAGGTCCCTCACAAGCGCAAGTGCAAAAGGAGGCACTTGGACTCCCCTGAGTCCTTAACTGAGGACACAGATTTGGAGGAAGGGGAAGGCTCCCCAAGATCACCCCCCCGAAGATGTCTCCTTCGGAGACATCATGGAGATGCTCAGGATAAGGGGAGGGTGGTCCGCCCCAAAGCCTACCTCGGACGAATCTGTGTTCCTGGAGGCATTTGAAGCAGGTCTGTCTACCTCTTGGGTGTCCCCTCCAACCGACCCCCTGGTAGACCTGATCACTACCAGGGCTTGGAAGGAGCCGGACATTGTGGAGCCCGTCCCGAAGAGACCTGATAGGATACTTAGTCCCCCCTCTGACAGAATGCACTGGAGTAAGGGATCCCCGGTAGATGCCATGTTGGTGGCGGCAGCCACCAAGAGGGAACTGGCCCAAGAAAGTCCCTTGGTCCATCCACCTAGCAAGGAGTCTCAGGCGATGGACCGCCTTGGGAAGCGAGTCTTCAGTTCAGCTACCTTCTCGGTAAGGTCACTGAACTACATGGCACATGTCATATGGCTCCAGCGAGACCTTATTAAAGAGTACGCTGGGTCGCCCCCGGAGTCCATGTCGGCGGAGGACAAGCAGGTGTACTCTACCTGAATGGCCACTCTAAGGTCTATTTCTAATACCTCTATGCAGCTACTATCCCATGCTACGGAAGGAGCCGCTAGAGCTAGTGGAGCGGGCGTCGTCATGAGGCGACACGCGTGGCTCCGCCACTGTGATTTTGCGGAACCCTTTAAGGCATTGTTCATTAATGCCCCATTCGATGGTTCTGCCCTCTTTGGCAAAACCGTACGCGAAACTTTAGTCCAGAGCGAAAAGGATGGGAAGACGTCTGCCGTCGGAGTCCGCTTCTCTGCTCCCCAGAGGTCTTTCTCCAAGAATCAAAAGGGACAGAAGAAGATGTGGTTCCGGAAGTCGCAACAGTCCCGTGACGCTCCGGACACCCAGTCCTTCAGAGGCAGAGGAGGACAGGGTGGACGCCGCCCTAGGGGCAGAGGGGGTCCCGAGGAGTTTTGGGTCCAGAGAATCGTTCTCTGATCGGCCCACGCAGCAACCCTGAGGGGTTACCCGACTGCTCCCCTCTGGAGGCAGTCGGGGGGCATTTTCCGAGGCACCTGGCAGCTTGGGAGTCCATCACAACAGATCACTGGGTGCTTCGTATCATATCCAGAGGTTACCAAATCCCGTTTCTTCATCCCCCTCGCAATCCCAGATTCCTCCCCGATGTCCTCCCCGATCAGAGGGAGGCCACGGCTGTAGAAATCCAGCAGCTGCTAGAAAAAAGAGCCATTCAGTACGTCCCCCAAGACCAGTTTGGATCGGGCTTTTACTCCAGGTTCTTCTTGGTGCCAAAAAAGACGGGGGACTTAAGGCCAATCCTCAATCTATCCCTCTTGAACCTGTCAGTAACCAAGGAAAAGTTCTGGATGGTCACACTTCAATCCATTCTCCCCCTCTTGCAGAAGAACGACTGGATGTGCTCTATAGACCTCAAGGATGCGTACTACCACATCTTGATGGACAGACGCTCCAGGAGGTTCCTCCACTTCCTGCTAGGAGCCAGCCATTACCAATTCAGGGTACTTCCCTTTGGTCTCACCACAGCCCCCAGGGTGTTTACCAAGGTTTTGTCAGTAATAGCGGCCCACCTGAGACTCCAGGGAATTCAGGTCTTCCCCTACCTGGACGACTGGCTCCTGACCGCCCCCACAAGGCATCTACTCTGTGTGGCCAGGGACTCTTTCCTCCATCTAGCTCCCCGGCTGGGGATCACAGTCAATGTAGAAGAATCTTTCCTTCTGCCGACACAAATCATAGACTTCATCAGAGCCAGATTGGATACAAGCCGGCTCCTAGCCTTCTTGACTTCGGACCGACTTCAAACCCTGAGACTCCATGTGTGGGCCTTTCTTCAGTCCCCAGCTCCTTCAGCAGCTCTGGTCCTGAGGGCCCTAGGGTCAATGGCAGCTGCCATCAACCTGCTGTCCATGGCGTGTTTGGACATGAGGGTCCTGCAGTGGACCCTCCAAGTCCAATGGTCCTTCCTGCATTACCCTCTGAACCATCCCATTCACCTCAGCAGGGTTTGCAGGAAGGCCCTTCTGTGGTGGCTCCAGTCCCCGGACCTCCTCAAAGGTCGGCCCTTTGCTGTGCCCCATCCCCTAACCACGGTGACCATGGACGCCTCTCGCCTTGGATGGGGGGGGGCATTGTCTAGGTAGGACATTCCAAGGCACGTGGAACCACACGGAGATCTCACTGCACATCAATGTCCTAGAGATGAGGGTGGTGCTGTTGGCATTGCAAGCACTCACAGAATCTTCTTCCCGTTGGGACTATTGCAGTCCAGACGGACAACATGTCGGTAGTCTGGTATATCAACAAACAAGGGGGAACCAGGTCCTATCCACTTTGCAGAGAGGCCATGAGAGTGTGGGAATGGGTGATCTCCACCAACCGCTTTCTCATAGCGACGCACATTCCGGGACCATCCAACATCCTTGCGGACAAACTGAGTCACACGATTCTATCGCCATACGAGTGGCCTCTGAATCCCGAAGTAGCGAAACAAATATTCTCCAAATGGGGTCAACCTTGTTGCGATCTTTTCGCTTCTCCCTCAAACACGAAGTGCAATGACTACTTCGCTCTAATTCCCCCGAGACGCTCTGGTACATGCTTGGCCACCCGGTCTCCTCTATGCTTACCCTCCTCTTCCTCTAATGCTGAAAGAAAGCCAGACGGCTGGGGAGCAGAATAATCCTCATTGCCCCATTCTGGCCTCGTCAGGCTTGGTTCCCTTATCTACGGTCTCATCTAGTGAATCCTCCCTGGATTCTGAATCCCATTCCGGATCTGATCTCGCACCTGTTAGACCTTCCGACCCCGAATCTGGACAATCTGAAGCTCACGGCTTGGTTGCCACAGTTCCACTCCTAGCTAGGACTCCCGGTATCTCTTCCCCGGTCAAAGCTATCTTAGTGGCGGCCCACAAGCCATCTACTAGAAGGTTTTATGGTAGCAAATGGAAACGGTTTTCTATTTGGGTGGAGCAACAGAACTTAGACTCATTTACAGCTCCGTTGCCTGTGGTGTTAGACTTTTTGTCAGGACTTTTCGACCAAGGAGCCAGCTCGTCCACGGTCAGAGTTCAGCTGGCAGCAATTTCGCATTATCACGTGGGGAGTGACCTAGGTCCTTTTATCTCAACCAGATTGTGTAAGGCCTTTTTGAAGGGTACCTTCCTACTAAGACCCCCGGTGAAGGATGTAGTCCCTCCTTGGGATTTAGCGCTTGTACTCCAGGCTTTGACAGCTCCTCCCTCTGAGCCTGCAGCTTCAGTGGATCTTAAACTATTATCTTGGAAAACAGCATTTCTCGTCGCTATCACTTCGGCCAGAAGGGTTTGTGAGCTACAAGCTCTTTCCGCCAAGCCACCATATTTGACCTTTCACAAAGATAGAGTATCCCTCAGGACCAATCCCTCTTTTCTTCCTAAGATTGCTTCCGAGTCAAATATCAATCAAACTATTAATTTACCTGTCTTTTTTCCCCAATTACCAAAACAAAGGTGAATACAAGTTGCACTCGTTGGATGTTCATAGACAACTACATTTCTTTTTACACAGAACAGCTGGTCATAGGCAATCAGACCAGCTGTTTATTTCGTTTGCTAAATCTAATTTTGGAAAATCAGTTTCAAAAGTCACACTGTCGAGGTGGATTTCACAGTGTATTCTACTAGCATATGAAAGTTCCGGCCGGCCCGCACTCCAGGGAGTCCACGCCCATTGTACTAGATTAATTTCCACATCTGCTGCATTTCGTTCTAGAGTTTCATTGGATGAAATTTGTTCGGCAGCCATTTGGGCTTCATCTCATACCTTTATAAATCATTATAAATTGGACCTGGTCTCCAGAGGGAGAGCATCCTTTGGCTCTGCAGTGCTCCGGAACATCCTTCCATGAGGACCTCCCAAGATTTAGGTAGCTGGGGACTCTGTCCCATAGGTTGATGCCCAAACGAAGTTAACTACTTCAGATTAAGAAGTTATGTACTCACCATAACGTTCCATCTGAGTAGATAAACTTTATTTGGCAGCAGCTGTCCCCCCCTCCTTCCCCCTGACCGTCGGATGTTTATATTACTATTTTTTCATCTGATTGTATTGAGATCATACCATAGGCTGGCTATTTGGTGCAGGTCTTGCATTAGGCAAACTCAATCTGAGGTCAGGTAGGGTTGGCAGGGGATTATGGGTAAGGGGAGGAGCTTGGAGCTCGAATCTCTGCTGTTGAAAACTGCCGGCTCGGATCCGATATGGATCCGAAGACCCATAGGTTGCTGCCTAATGAAGTTTATCTACTCAGATGGAACGTTATGGTGAGTACATAACTTCTTATTAAGCTGTGAACTCAACAGTTTTTAGTCACAGAGTTATCAACTAACTTCCAAAAAGAAATTCACTGCTGTTTAAGTGCACAAAAATAGCGTACTCTGTAAGAAATCAGACATTCATTAACAAACTTGCTACACCAAGTTCCCTGAAACTTGTTCACCTGATACAGGGCTTCATCATTTTCTTTAATCTGTCTAGTTATGAAAACATATTACTGCAATGGCATACTCAGCCATTTTTAGCTTGCAGCATTTAGTTGCATGTTTAAATTGGTTACTTACAAAGAAGCAGCTACTTCTAAACTTCTCAGGGGTCAGCTTCCATCCCAAAGTTTGTGTTTCCATGGCTGCCACACTAAATTGGAGCAGAACTGTTGTAAACTGAGAGTTTTTAATCTGTTCCTCACTGGGTTTCTCTGACCATTTCTGGAGAGAAAAGCCATAATCAGAAACCACTGCTATGTACACTTCAAAGCCACAGCTGAGATACTTTTATTTGTATTGATTTATATTGTTAGTCTGTAATTGCTTACAACCAGCTGAAGCCATTGATTATTTTAATAAAAAATATGCATTATTTGAAGAGTTTATGATGCACATAATTGTGCATTTCTCAGTCACTCCTGCTTTAATTTCTGGAGACAAAAAAGCAGCTTGAATTAATTGCTGCATTTAATGAAACTGTGGCATCTCGTCTGTGATTTGTGACAGTTTCATGATAAAAGGCCCGAGTTCTCTGTGTCCATTCCAGGGAAATTCTCTCATGTTATTCTGATGCCTGTTAAACTCAACATGTATTCACTTGAGTGGTTCTGTTGCTATAGTAAAGTGCCATTTTTAATGGAGAGTAAAGAGAACAGTGCACATCTAACAGAAATAATGCAATAAAATTAATTAGAGATGTGACAGAAGCAGAAGACTATTTGCAACATTTTTATTATTATTATTACTTTATTACTCTTTACTAACTCGGTTAGCCACTGCGGTGGTGGTGCTGCGGTAGTGTTGTCACCTCACAGTTAGACGTTGCCTGTTCGATTTTCAGTTAGAGCGTCTTCTGTGTTGCGACATGCATGAATGGGCATTCCTTCGTTAAAGGTTGTGCGTTAAGCACGGCAAGCCAGCACATAAAAATCTACTGCCAATCATTAGCGGACCGGAGTTCCGCTGTGGCGACCCCTGACCAGGAAAAGCTGAAAGACAACAACTGACTAGGCTAGCCATTGCTGATCAAAAGTCCACTTACAAGCACGGACTCTGTGATAAAATCTCAGTGCAAACACACATGCATGCAGCAGTAGGAGACAGGTGGTTAAGATAAATGAATAAAAGGCAAATATAGTATTCATACAACACTGTGAAAAAGCAGTTAAAATAAGCATAAAAAGAGTGTAGTAACAACACACTGAGTAATCATGTGATATTGCAGCTGGTTCATAAGTTCACAGCTAAGTGCTAGGCATCGGTCTAAGGACCTTTACAAGCTTAGCCAAAAACCTATATTCGAGTTTCCCCCAGCCTCAAGGAGGCAAATACAAGATAGGCCAGGGAGAATTTGAGTCTGTCTCTCCAATTATCTAGATTTAAGATGCCAAAGGTGCTATTTTGCTTGGCAAGCAGTAGACGTTTGTTCCAGAAGTGAGGGTACATTAGGATATGAATCTATTATGCCAACATGTCTTTTTTATCTGCTAATGAAGGTTTAGTTCCTTTACCTGGGTATTTTGGTGCCATTTACTCTGCAGATGAATAGGAAGTTAGAGTGTTGGATGTTTCATGGCTCAAAAGGCTAGACCTAGATCTCTACTGAGGAGTGTATAAAACATTTTGAGTACAGGGCAGGACTGCAAGTTTGTCATGATAACTAAGATTTTTGAAACCACTTATCTTTTTAGTTATGAATCTCTGAAGTCTTTCAAGTTGAGTGATAAGTTTAGATAAATATGTGCCAAAAGGTGCTGTTCTGTGCAATAATGAATCTGATAAGATACAATTAAAGGAGAACTGTGACTTCTTTGAATATAGTGGAGATGCCTTGGAAATAAGATAAACTCGATAGAATGGAGATACGATGCTCATATGATGAGGGATCATCAACAAGAGTGCCTAGATCTTTTATGACATGTCTGATTTGAGGGGTGTGTCACCTGTATGCTATGTGAAAATGTTTTGTTTAACAAAATGAACTCTGCTACATTTTGCTTATTTAATTTTAGTCCGTTGTCCTTATACCATTTGTTAACATAGTCTAACCCACCTCGATGGAGTTGTGAGTGCAAAATCACATAACAACACCTAATTTCTAGTCATCTGTAAGCTTTGATGATTGTAGGCCAGGAGTATTCACCTGAAGGTCTGATAGAAATAGATGGAAAATAGGAGAGGGCCCAACACGGAGCCGTGTGGTACACCACTGCTAACTTTTTGCTTTCAGAAGTGGCAACTGCAACTTCTGCAACATGGGTTCTGTCAGGCAACTGGTTAGCTATCTACCATACAGTGTAGGGATACAGTAAAGTCTCACTTAACCGACACCAGTGGGGATTGGTAGATGCTGTTTTAAATGTATGTTCAGGTTGCTTGAGATATGCTTTGAGATTTTTGATTGGCTCGTATCCACATTGAACAGAAGAGGTACCCCTTTGGGATTTTTGATTAGCTGGTACACCGGCATATGAGTCAATCAAAAATGGCAAAGCGGAGCCTCTTCTGTTCAGTGCAGAACAGCGGGCTGTTCTGCATTGAACAGAAGGGACTCCCCTTTGGGGTTTTTGATTGGCTCATGCCAATCAAAAATCGCAAAGCAGTGCTACTTCTACTGAATGCAGAACTGTTCCGCATTGAGCAGAAGTGGCTCCGCTTTGTGATTTTTTGATTGGCTCATATGCCAGCATACGAGCCAATCAAATGCCGGTTGCTTGAGAGTGCTGGTTGCTTAAGTCCCAGATAACTGGTATTTTACTCTATATGTTCAGAATTACAAGGCTGTCCATAATACCTGCATGGAAATTATGTCAAAGGCCTTGGTCAGGAACAGATATGCTGTCTGTACTGCATAACCACTATCCATTGCTTCATTTACCTTTTCAAACAAATTAATGAGGTTACATAGGCAGGACCTTCCTTTGACAAAGTGAAATTGACAAGGGTCTAGCATTAAGAGACTTGCAATGCTCAGACTTATTGAGGTCTGAGATTATATATCGTATAACTTTACATATGAGGCTAGTAAGAAGAATAAGAGTCTGTGGTTTGTCCACCATTGTGCAGTGCCATTACAGTGGCTATTTTCCAGCCTTCATGAATGTAACCAGTGGAGTGACTTAGATTAAAGGGGTTCTCAGAAAGTTAACAATAACAGCTAGAATTACTGGAGTTTGTTTTAGCACCTATGTTTTAATTATTTGTTTATTTATCTTTGTTTGTATTTATTTCCTTTTGTGTACTGGCCTGGATCCAGGAATCCTTGTTCAGCAGAGACCCAGGGAGAAAAGCTCCACATTTAATAAAAACAAGTGCATTACAGTACAATACAATATGAGTCATGCACTTTACAGAAACAGTACAAGGTAAATATCGCAGTTCATCATAGGTGCAGTACAATAATTAGAAAGACTGTTCATAGGTTCATAGGTTCATAGGTTGGTACTAGGCTATCAGCCCTAGGGCCTATACAAGCCTAGCCATAACAATTCCCTGGCTATTTCTTCCCACATTATTTACTTTCCTGGACCCCTGTCTAGCAGGGCGACTGACGTGATCCCTGGGGTGAATTTCCTTTCTCCCATCCAGTCGTCAAGGTTCCTTTTGAAGAGGTCCAAAGAGGCACTCTGCTTGATATGTATGGGCAATCTATTCCAGAGTCTGGGGAGTCTCTGGGTCAGGAACCTATCCCTCCAACATGTTTTGTTTATTGTGATGACAAGGTTTAGATCCCTGGGCGTGTAGCTCTGACGGATTGGGATTTCTTTAAGTGTAGCATGTCCAACAGCTCTGGGTTTGACATGGCCTTGTATGTTAAGCAGAGATCGCCTCTGAGTAGGCGATATGCGACAGAGTATAGCTGGAGTTTTTTAAGGTGGTCAGCATAGGGCATCTGCTTTAGGCCTGTGATTCTTTTAGTGAGGTATTTCTGAGGCCTTTCCAGTTGTTGCAGATGTCTTGAGAGGTACATACCAAATGGGGCGTTGTATTCTATAATGGGTCTAATGAGGGATGAGTACAGTGGGACAATGACCTCCTTTTTCTGGATGAAAAGCCCTTCGTGATGAGGTGTGCCACATAGAAGGATTTCCTGACTGTTGTGGCGATGTGGTTATCGAAGGTGAGACCACTGTCCACCTGTGTCCCTAAGTCTCTTATCACACTTTCTGTGTTTAGTGTACTGCCACCTATATGGTAATTCATGGATACATGTTTTTCCCAAAGGGGATAACAATACATTTCTTGGCATTGAGCTTGAGCCCATGGCTCTGGCACCAAGCATCTGTTTCTGTAAGGCCCTTTGTAGAGTATCCACATCATTTGGGATTCAGTAATGGCTCCCAGTTTGCAGTCATCTGCAAACTTTGTTAGCCAGAGTCCCTTAGTGTTGACCTGTACTTCAGAGAAGTAGATGCCAAACAAGAGCTGCCCCAGGACTGAACCCTGAGGTACTCCACTTGTCACTTGTCTGGAGCTGGATTTGGAGTCAGCTACTTTTATAGTGTGGGTTCTATCAGTAAGCCATTTAGCAACCCATTGGGTGACATAGGGATTAATGCCCAACTTAGTAATTTTATCTATGATTCCAGAGTGGGGGATGGTGTCAAAGGCCTTGGCAAGGTCTAGATAGGCTGTGTGGACCACCTTACCCTTGTCCATGGCTCTGGAGACTGATTCAAAGAAGTTAATCAGGTTCAGGAGACAAGATCGGCCCTTCACAAACCCAAACTGGGTGGGGTCCAGTGTTTGAAGGTTGCCAATGTCTTTGTTTATAAGTTCCATGATAATACGCTCCATGGCCTTGCAGATAAGGCTTGTCAGACTGATGGGACGGTAGTTTCCGGGATCCAAGGTGGATCCCCCCTTGTGGATTGGGATAACTGTAGCTCTGCACCACTCAGTGGGCAAGAAACCCGAGGTGAGGCTATGATTAAACATGACACTTAGGTGAGGTGCCAGTTCATATTGTAGTTCATGTAGTACACAGCCCGGGATGTCATCTGGTCCCATGGATGCTGTATTCTTGGCTTTAGAGAGTGCGTTTTGTACCTGTGTGGCCGTTATTACTGGAATTTGGCAGTCTTCCGGTATTGAGATGGGCCATTTAGGGGGTGAGAGGGGGGTGAAGTTGGCACTGAATCGATCTGCCAGGATATTGGCAATATCCTTTGGATCAGTATATTTAATGCCATTCTGTTTTAGCTCAGAGCAGATCTGAGCATTGCCATTTAGATTTTTGACATAGTTATAGAATGCTTTGTGGTTGTCTTTGGAATCTTTGGCAATTTTATTTTCGTACAGTATTGTTGATACAAATAGGTAAAAAAAAAAACACTGCTTAGTAAAACATTGTACAGTTTGAATGGAATAGCTGAGTTTTTTTTCTGCCAGAGATAATGGGGGGTGTAAAGTAGTGTAAAATGTAAGAAGGGGGACAATGGAGGAGGAAAGACTGAGAGTATGATGCATCAGTATAAGGGGGTGAAGGTCGTTCACTTAGTGGATAGCATTTAACAGATAGGGGATTAAGTGATAGATGTTAGGTTGAAATATTGAGTGATAGACGTTATGTGGGGATATAGTAATTAAGTAGATTAGCCAGGTGGTAGACAGGAACAGAGCCAGGTATTAGTCAGATGATGTTTAGATCTGTCATGATGGATTTAGGGTTGGTAGTTTGTTGCAGAGAAAGAGATATTGAATTCTAGGCCTTGGAGATGCGTTTTGGAAACAGAGTATCACCAGTAGTATCGTTAGGTTTTGTAATAATGAGTAGTAGTTTGTCCCCAAGTGCAGTTCCCTGTTTATAGTGTAAGGTTGAATAAGTGATTTGAGGGATGGACAATTCTGCAGGCTTATATAAATTTTTGGGTTATCCGAAGATTAGACGTTGCTAAATAGTTAGGGAGCACTAGCCAGTTCAGCTGATGAACTAACAGGCAGTGGTGAGTTCTGTATCGATTGTTGGCTGCAAAATTTGACTACTTTGTTGCAATATTGTCCTAATTTATGTTGGGTGGAGGTTTGTAAGCTAGCAAGGATTGCTGTGGCATACAAAAATGAGGATACTAAATAATGGTGGCTGTGTGTTTCTTTGTGTTATCAGTAAGGAAGGATTTAATTCAGTAAAGGAAACCGAATTTATGATGGCTTTTACTGATATCACGGGATGTATGTGTATCAAATTTCATATTTTATCTATCATAACTCTGAGTAGCTTGATGTGGGGCACATAAGTTCATAGGTGTGTACTAGGCTAATGGCCCTGGAGCCTTTGCAAGCCTAGCCCATAGGATTACCCTGGCACGGTGACCTTAGTTCCCAGTGCCTCTGTCGAGCAGAACCACTGGCATGATCCCCGGGGTGCATTTTCTATTTCCCATCCACTCATCAAGATTTCTCTTGAAGAGGGCCAGTGAGGTGCTCTGCTTGACATGTATGGGAAGTCTATTCCATAGCATGGACAGTCTCTGAGTTATGAACCTGTCCCTCCAGTACGCTCTGTTGATTGTGGTAATGAGGTTAAAGTCTTTGGAGTGTGTGGTGCGGGAGGGATTGGGATTTCTTTAGATGTAGCATTTCTAACAGAGCTAGGTCAGACATGACTTTGTAAGTCAAGCAGTGATCGCCTCTAAGTAGGCGATATGAGACAGAGAATAGTTGGAGTGTTTTGAGTCTGTCCATATAGGACAAGTGTTAAGGCCTAGGATACTCTTTGTGAGGTATTTTTGCAGCCTCTCCAGTTGTTCAGGTGTCTGGTGAGGTGCATGCCAAATGGGGCATTGTATTCGATGATTGGCGTAATGAAGGAATTGGCCTAATTTGTGGCTTTGTCAGATGAGAATTTAGTGGAAGCGGATTTATGGATATATGATTATAAAAAGGGAGTAGTTATTTTTCACATAAGGTAACATCCTAGTCCAGGACACTAGCAACCATAAGCCTAACAGTCAGAAAGGTTTTAATATTCACGATTTTAATGGTGTAACAAAAGTGTTTCCAATGCTGCTGTTCTTCAGAGGTATCTGTCAGAACCTTAGACATACATAACAACATTTTTTTCTTCTCTCTCTCTTTTCCAGTTAGTTCATCTGCAGTCTATAGTGTATTCTAACTGTACATAACATCTATACATCCACACCCCCACCAGGGGCAACAATATCCTAGACCTAGTCATTACCAACATGAGTGACCGGTGTTCCACACCTGAAGTCAACTCCTCGTTGGTCCGGTCCGACCATAAGCTAATCACCCTTGATATTCACATCCCGCCCCTACCTCCCATTAAGGAAACCACAGTAAAAAATTTCTCCAAAGCCAACTTCATGCTTCTTAAGACAGAAGTGGTGAACTTCATGACACCCATGCAGATGGACAATACAGTTACAACTGCTGAATCCTGCACAAATGCACTCTATAAGCACTTACACGAGTGCATGGATTGTGATTGTGCTATCCCAAACAGAACCAAGACGCTATCCTCCCAAAAAAGGAAGCCAATCTGGTGGTCCCCTGCCATAAACAAACTGTACAACAGAAGGAAGAAACTGTTGCAAAAGAGAGTAAAATCCCATGAGTGGAGGGTTAGCCTCAGTAAGAGGCTGAGATCCCTTTTAAGAGCCTCCAAAGCTAGCTACGAAAACAAAATTGCCACCAATTCCAAGGACAACCACAAAGCATTCTATAGCTATGTCAAGAATCTCGATGGCAACACCCAGATCTGCTCTGAGTTACAGCACAAAGGCAAGAAAATTACAGAACCAACTGATATTGCCAACATCCTGGCAGATAGGTTCAGTGTAACTTTACCCACCTCTCACCCCCTAAAGAGCCCGTATCTATACAGGAAGAAGGCAGAGTCCCCATAATCACAACTATGCAGGTAAAAGCTGCATACTCTAAAGCCAAAAACACAGCATCCATGGGACCAGACAACATCCCAGGCTGCATTTTACACGAACTTTAGAACAAACTGGCTCCCCACTTAAGCACCATGTTCAATCATAGCCTCGCATCAGGCTTTGTGCCCACTGAATGGTGCACAGCAACAGTTATCCCACTCCACAAAGGGGGAGCCACCACTCATCCCGGGAACTATCGACCTATTAGCCTGACAAGCCTGGTCTGCAAGGCCATGGAACGTATCATCATGGATCTCATAAACAAAGACATCGGTAACCTCCAAACTCTGGATCCCACCCAGTTCGGGTTTGTGAAAGGCAGATCATGTCTCCTGAACCTGATCGTCTTCTTTGAGGCAGTCACCAAAGCCGTAGATGAGGGTAAGGTGGTTCACACAGCCTATCTTGACCTTGCCAAGGCTTTCAACACCATCCCCCATTCTGGAATTATAGCTAAACTCACTAAACTAAGTATAAATCCCTATGTCACAAGATGGGTTGCCAACTGGCTCACTGACAGAACCCACACTGTAAAAGTTGCAGACTCCAAATCTGACCTCAAAGCAGTGACAAGTGGAGTACCACAGGATTCCGTCCTGGGACCTCTCCTGTTTGGTATCTACTTCTCTGAAGTACAGGCTAATACAGAAGACCTCTGGCTAATGAAGTTCGCAGATGACTGCAAACTAGGAGCCATAATCAAGTCCCCAAATGATGTGGACATCCTACAGAAGGGCCTTGCTGAGACAGATGCCTGGTGTCAGAGCCATGGCCTCAAGCTCAGTGCCAAAAAGTGAAACAAAGAAAAGCACTACTGTTGCGAGTCCACAAGACACAATTTATTCCAAGTATAAAACTCAAATAAAATTAAGCGCTTTCATCAATGCCAGTTGACTTCATCAGAATAACCCAATGAACATGGAAATTATGTTTAAATAGTACAAGCTTAACAATGATTGGTTGTTTCACCCCCCAATTATAAAACATGTTTTAAAAAAATCATTACAAAATATTCAAGGCTAGTGCAAGAATATGACTTATTTAAAAAAATAAGTTCTCATGTTTGTATTAAACAGTTTTCCACAAGGAAAATATTATATTAGTGTAAACTAACAGTACAACAACAAATATTCAGGTGCATTTATGTGTTTGTAGGCATATTCACATTTAAACCAGTTAAAGACATTTAAACATGTCCTGCCTTTTCTTTCAATATAGGTAATATAGTCAAATAATCATTCAACCCCGGGGGAAAGTTTGCGGCTAGTCTTACTTGCCATAAAAGTTCTTTCTTGTTTAAGGCATTTTGCCAATCTCCACCCCTAACATCAATATTCACTAGGTCTAATATAGCAAATTTGAAACCACTGTAATCCACACATTGGGTACTGCGCTTGTACAAGGCATTCGTTTCCTTTTTATTCTCTATATCGTACAGATGTTCATGTTCATATATTCTGGTTTTAAATAACCTTTCTGTCTTCTCAATGTAAAAGGATGTACAAGTATTACACCTAGCGATATATACCAGTTTACTTGAATAACAGTTACCTCTTCTTAAATAGACTATACTCTTGTTTTTGTTGTCTAAAGAAATAAAGTTGTCTTGCAGAATGTAAGAGCAATAAGCACACCTACCACAAGGTCTACTACCATTTACATTAACCTGTTCACCTTGATTTTTATTTTTATTTTCCAAGATTGCTTTTAGGTTAGGGCCAATCTTGGTTGTAAATATAGGCTCCTCACCTAAAACTTGGAAAATTTCATTATTAGTTTTAAAAATGCTCCAGTTTTTGTAAAGTGTTTCCTTGACCTGTTGGTATAAAGGACTACATTGAACAATGCATGCTTGTTGAAAATCAATTTTGTTCAGTCTCAGTGGTTGTTCCTGTGTTGTTCATTCTATTCAAACCTCTACCTAATAATGGAATATATTTTATAACCCAATCACTTAATACTCCACTAAGTATTACATCAGTAAAGTCACCAGGGTAACCTCTCTCAAGAAACATGTCTTTTAGGCAAATAAATTCCTGAATGACATCCTGTTTTAAAGATGTCATTCTGGCAACCCTGATTGCTTGCCCGTTGATAATACTTTTCTTTTGTGACATTGGGTGATGACTATCAAAATGTAAATAACTATTACAAAAAGTTTTTTTACGATAGATTTTAGATATAAACTTTTCATGGTCCTTAATTATTTTAGTATCTAAGTAATGAATCTCTTGTTTATGAAAGTTGAATGTAAATTTTAAAAAATTGGTAGTTTGGTTTAGGTATTGAATGAATAGTGGAATGGATTCAAGAGATCCCTTCCACAAAATAAAAATATCATCCAAAAACCTACAATAAAATACAACCTTGGAAAATAAATCACTTTTGAAAATATGTTCTCTTTCCCAACCCAGTAAGACCAAGTTAGCTTATGTTGGAGCACAGGCTGCTCCCATTGCAACTTCCTTGACTTGCTGGAAGTATTTACCCTCAAAGTATATGTAGTCGTTTTCCAAAATAAGTCCCATGAGTTCACAAACTAAACTAATTTCATCAGGATGTAGGTTCGAAGAAGTACAAAGTATTTCTTCGAAAAAATTTAACCCTTCTTGTTTGAGAATACAGGAAAAATCTTGTACATCAATGGTCAAAAGGAAAGAATCAGCACACTACAGATCACTTTTTAACTGTCCTAAAAAGTCCCAAGAATCTTTAACCAAATGTGGAAATTGTTCAACCACATGTTTAATTTTTCTATCCACGTAGACAGCTAAGTTATGTGTTTTTGAACCAGCAGCTGCCACAATGGGCCTAAAAGGTGGGTTTTCTATATTTTTGTGTACTTACAGTATACCGAAGATGACAGGAATTTTGGGGTGCAAATTCAGGAGAAATCGTAATCTGCCTTGAAAATCCTCTGATCCATGACATACTCATATAAAAAGCTATCTATTCTCTGGTAAGAAATGTGTATTTCATTCCTAGAACATGTGGAATAATTTTCAACATTAAATAAAAGTTTGCATAATATTTGTGTAATCATCACAATTGTAGAATACAATTCCACCACCCTTGTCAGGTGTCATAACTCGTATGCCTCTATCCTCCCTTAAGTTTTTTAGTAATTTCCTCTCATTTATACTAAGATTTGAGAATATTCTTCTTTGGTTACCCCATATTTTATAAATATCTTCCTTAATAACCTTCTCAAATGTACTAATGAGGGGATGTAGGGAAGGGTTGTACACACTACTTTTTCTCAAAGTTACTGTGGAACAGTTGGTGGTATCACATTCTTCTTTACTGAAATACATTAATTTTAAATTTAATTTTCTCAAATAAAGTTGCACATCAACCAAAGTACCAGCTATATCCAGGATTTTCGTAGGTACAAATTTAAATCCCTTAGAAAATAGGGAAAAATATTCTTGTGAAATAACCCTATCGGTGTAATTGTAAATATGAAAACCATTTAAAGTGTGCTGAACATTACTAGCTTGTATGACTGGAACAAAATTTCCTACCATCTGGGAGGACCCCTGTATTGTTGTGCTACCTTGCTGTAAGTTTGATAATTCGCTTGTTTGTGACTCGCTATTCTTTCTGAGCGTCTTGGAAGGGGAAAATCCTGATAATCTAACCGGTTACTACCTTCTCCCTCAATAAAATGTTAATCTTCTCCTGTTAATTCCAAATCCACATGATCTAAATCACCTTCACCATTTGGTATGGTAAAAAAACAGTCAGCTTTGTCGTTGTCACTAAAAATAAATTTATCAATAGGATACACCTTACAGTATTTATACTGCTTACAATCTCTGTCTAGTTTTTTAACTTTCTTTTTAAAAATGTCACATTTCTTATCTACCCTACTTATCACCTTCTTGTAAAACCCTTCATACTGTGCAAATAATAAATCATTAAAAATCATTTCATTAAGGTTATCAACTTATTTGTGCAACCTTCCTTCCGTTTGCTCATAATAAAACACACTCTTAGTAAGTAGTTCAAATCCCCACCTATCAAACATAGTGGTGAATACATTAACAATTTCTGTATTGTAATAAATTCCAAAAGGGAATTTAAATACTCTTAAACCTTGTGGCACTACTTTCTTTGTAATACATTCATTAAGATAACATATTTCAATTTGGCACATCTTGTACTTAAAAAGTCTTTTTCTCAAAAGTGTAAATCATCTCTTTCAAAGATTTGTAACTGTTATATCCATTATCTTTTCCATTATAGGAAGTTTTAGCAATACTGGTTGTTTTAGAAAAAGAAAAATGCTTTTGAACTAATGCACCATAATGTTCCTTTGGTTTGTTCACACAAACATTTGCTTTAGTAGCAGCAGAATTTTTACAAGCACATACTGAATTAGCATCTACTTCATGAGAAGTGTTGCCCCTGCTGTTAGAATGAAAATTTCCCTCAAAACGAGCAGTAGACTGTACAATATCTGTATTAGAAACAGTCATACCTTGATTTAAAATGTTGTTTTGGCGCTCAATTCGGCGTATTGCGTTTGGACTGTTATCCGTGATATTGTCAATCTCGGCTCCAAAGTGCACAACACAGTTAGACCTACCAGTGCTTGTAGGCAAAAAAGAAGCTGTGACGTTTCCAGCTTCAATAACTTGCTTCCCATCACCAAAAGGACACTGTTCAGGCTTGCTATGGTGTACCTGAACCGTTGTGACGACATCACCATGTTTTTTAAGGTGGAATGATGAAAGATTAGGACTGCAGTTAATAGTCGCCGTATTAGGATGCTCCTTGTCCTCCTTACAAATATCAAAAGATGCAAAAGAATTAGAGTTACTTGAACGAGACTTGGAGAGCAGATCAATTAAATGAGTAAGCTCCCCTACATCTTTTTTAATCAGTAATAGTTCAGCATTTTGCCCAAATTAATGTTAATTTTATTTGAGTTTTATACTTGGAATAAATTGTGTCTTGTGGACTCGCAACAGTGGTGCTTTTCTTTGTTTCACTTGTGGTATTTGAGCACTATTGCACCACCTTTTTGGTTATCAGTGCCAAAAAGTGCAGTGTCATCCCCTTTGGTAAAAACTCTGTACCCATGAACTACCACATAGGCAGCAGTCTATTTAACACCGAATGCTTGATAAGAGACCTTGGGACCCAGGTGGACAGTAGTCTCTCCTTTGATAGTCACATTGCCGCAGTAGTCAGGAAGTCCTTCTATGTGGCACACCTCATCATGAAAGGGTTCTCATCCAGGAAAAAAGAGGTCATTGTTCCCCTCTACTCGACACTCATTAGACCCATTATAGAGTACAACGCCCCTTTTGGAATGTACCTCACAAGACATCTGCAGCAGCTGGAAAGGCCACAGAAGTACCTCACAAAGAAGATTACTGGCCTCAAACAAATGCCCTACACTGACCGCCTCAAAAAACTCCAGTTTTACTCCATAGCATATCGCCTACTCCAAGGTGATCTCTGCCTAACATATAAAGCTATGTCAAACCCAGAGCTGTTGGACATGCTACACCTAAAGAAATCCCAATCCCTCTGAGCTACACGCTCTAGGGACCTAAACCTTGTCACCGTAATAAACAGGACATGCTGGAGGGATAGATTCCTGTCCCAGAGACTTCCCATATTCTTGAACAGGCTACCCATCTATGTCAAGCAAAGTTCTTCATTAGCACTCTTCAAGAAAAATCTTGATGAGTGAATGGGAAATAGGAAATACACCCCGGGGATCACTTCTGTGTCTCTGCTCGACAATGGCACAGGAAAATAACTTTCTTTGGTGGTGTAAGCCAGGGTACCTGGTTGGCTAGGCTTACGTAGGCCCTTGGGCTGATAGCCTAGTACCTACCTATGAACCTATGAATCCTGTATTTTGTTCTCTGAATAGTCCCTGCTTTCTCACCACCATGATCTGGGCATCATTGCAAATTCATATTTTTTGTTAACCAAAACATCTATCTCACAAAGATTGCTTTTTTTGACAGATTAACAAATTGAAAATTATAACTTCTTGTTTTCATTCTTTGGATTTAACTAATCTCTCTAATAATTGCTTGTATTATAATTTATTTTGTCATTATATATCAGAGCAGTCTCTCTAAACTGCTATCTTCTCTAGTAAATAGGATCAAAGGAGGTTACTAGGCTAATGGCCTTAAAGCCTTTTCCAGCCTAGCCATTCATGCCCCAGTTTTCCCATTTATCAGTGCCCAAGCGCTAGAATGGCTTTGGTATATGCCTGTGACTTAGGGCATCTACAAACTGCCCTGTCCATAAGGGCCAAAAGTGAGAAGCCAGGGAGGAATTTGTGATTCCTCATCCATTGGTACAAATTGCATTTGAATAGGCTTAGGGAAGAGGTCCATTTCGCATGAATGGGGAGTCTGTTCCAGAGAAATGATAATCTCTGAGACAATTACCTCTCTCTCCAACATGTTTTGTTTGTCACAGATGAGGTTTGCATCCTTAGATCGGGTAATTCTAGTAGTGCTTGTTTTGCAAATGTATAGCAGATCCATCAGGGCTGGATCAGGAAATGCCTTGTAGGTTAGGCATAGCTCACCCTTCAGTAGTCTGTAAGAGACCGAGTACAGGGAGAGGGCTTTGAGGCAGCCCGCACTGAACATGATGTTCTTCGTGTTTCACTGTTGCAGTCATCACACTTGGGTTATCTGCCTGCAGGTAGCCCTCAGTCGGGCCGAATACCAGAGTTTTGGGATTTCTGTGTCGGATGCTGTCGCCTCTTCCATGACGTCAGGTCGTCCGGAGTATAAAACATGCAGCCGACGCTATTACATCGGTCTTTCTTGCCGAGGAGGAGCCCGAAGCAGTTCGCAAGTGCTGGTCGGCTGCTACCTGAAGTTTTCATTTTTCGAGTTTCAAACTTGAAGTCTTCTAAAGCTAAGTACCCTGTTGGATATTCTTTTTTCTTGCTTTAACCAATGTCAGAAAAAGTTAACAATTGTACTTCTTGTGGAAAGCAAATACCTCATAAAGATTTTCATTCCTTGCCTAGGCTCAGACCACGACGTACCTTGCTGTCGGTTTTGTGCCTTATTCAATCCTCGAAATGTTCGTCGTTGGTTCATTTTCGCATGTAAATATTTTGGTACTCTGTTCAATTATCCAGAAATGGCTTCGTTAAGCCACCCAACTACCGACATTCTGAAAAAACGCAAAGATAAAGACAGAGACAGACTTCATAGGTCCAAAGCTGCCGGCGACACTTCTCCTAAGCTAATCACCAGTTCACTGGTACTCAGTGAAGCACTTTCGCAGCCCCTGATACCCGCTACTTCAGATTCGCAGGCCTCTACTGAGACCCATTCGGAGTCCGGTATGCCGCTAGATGCTTCTTTGACTGTGAAACCTGCGGATGTCTCTACCTTGGATGGGTCCAGAGCCGCTGTGCAGGCACCGGCTTCTGAGGTTGTATTCAGGCCTACTGACTTGCATATTAAACCGATGCCATCTCTTCTTCAAGGCCTAAAACTTGATCCAGACCACATGGTCAGGCCCCTATGCCTAAAAAACAAATGATAAGAATGGCTGAAGACCTTATTACTCTAATCAGGGGAAGCCACCCTTCTCCCTCTGAGACCTAGGACTGATTTTCCTTCTGATTCTTCTGATCAGGATTCTGAAATTCTGGTGCAGAGGACTCCATTCCCTCTGCTTCCCCTCCAGAGTATTTCTCTTTTGGTGAAACCTTGCATACTCTTAGGGAGCATTTCCGCTGGGAAAGTCAGGATTACTCTGACTCCAAAAAGAGGCTTAGGGAATTCTTACTCCTACCTCAACACAGGCCTTTAGCGATCCCTCCTGTACTGGACATTGTAGATGATGCCTTCTCGGAATCTAGCCTGTCCCCTGACACTTTACTTCCAGCTCCTAGAAAACCTGACAGGTATTACAGGGTACCTGATTCTCACAAGTTCCTCTTTAAGAACCATACTGCAGATCCTGAGACCATTTCACAGGGACCCAAAGGCATTAAGGCTACTACTGCCAAAAACCCTACCCCCTCTGATAGAGATTCCAGGGCCCTGGATAGATGGGGTAAGAAGGTATACACTTCTGCAACTTTGGCCATTAGGGCCTTAAACTGCCAGTGTCATATGTTAAAGTATCAGCAGCATATTACTGGATTGCTTAAACAGTAAACAAAAAATTATGTTGATTCCTGACTGTGTTGAAAGTAAAGAATTACAGGATTTAATGCATTCTGCTGAGCAGGTTGGAAAACATACTTTGCAATGTGGTTTTGATTCATTAGAGGCATCTTGCAGGGCTGTTGTCACTGGGTCTGTACTTAGAAGGCATGCTTGGCTTAAGGAGCAATCTTTGCCAGATCATGTTAAAGCTAAATTACTGGATGCTCCCTTAAACGAAGACTGCCTGTTTGGCAACAAAGCAGAAGAAGTACTTAAAAAGATGGAGGAAAAAGCTAAATCTATGCAAACTGTTAAAGATTTCCTGCAAGTACAGCCTCTCAGATTTAGTAGGCATTGGCCTTCTAAGAATTAGTCCTTTCCTGCCTCTTCCAGGCCTTCTCAGTCCAAATCCAGAACCAGCAAAACACCCAGGCTTCAGTCCCAAGGTACTCCCAGGCCTAAGCAGTGGAGGGCTCCCACTTCCAAAGCTGGGAGCAGTAAGTCACCCCCCTATGGTAAATTGTCACAATGACTTAACTTTAAACTTTCCAAGCCCTGTTCAACTGACTTTTCCTTTAGTGGGAAAGATCGCCCTGCATGCAAAAAACTGGGAACTCATTACCCAAGACAAATGGGTTTTAAATATAGTTTCCCAAGGACACAGATTCCACTTCCACTCCTTACCAACCCCAAATGGTTGGCCAGACCTACCCCCAAATCAGTGGGCAGAGGCTCAAAAGCAAGTTCTATCTCTTCTAAGCATCAGGGCTATTCAACCTGTCCCAGAAGCAGAATGGGGGCAAGGTTTCTACTCAAGACTTTTTCTGGTACCCAGAAAAGACAATTCCTGGCATCCTTTCCTGGACCTGTCTATCCTAAACACTTTTGTGGAAATCCCAAAATTCAGAATGCTAACTCTACATCAGCTGCTTCCCATGCTGGGAAAAAATGCCTGGTTGGCAACACTGGATTTAAAGGAAGCCTACCTGCACATTCCAGTAAGGGAATCTTGCAAA
Source organism: Protopterus annectens (assembly GCF_019279795.1). NCBI lineage: Eukaryota > Metazoa > Chordata > Ceratodontiformes > Protopteridae > Protopterus > Protopterus annectens. The sequence continues at coordinate 331,278,182 of NC_056738.1, read as the reverse complement.
AGATACCTACGCTTCAGAGTAGGCTACATGCACTATCAGTTCTCTGCACTGCCCTTTGGCTTATCTACTGCGCCCAGGGTATTCACAAAGTGCATAGCTCCAGTCATTGCATTTTGCAGGCAAAGAAATATTCAAATATACCTATACCTGGACAATTGTTTAATTCAGGCAGAAAGCCAGGACATACTATTAAATCATTTGTCATTTGTAAAGAAATTGCTAACTTCTCTGGGGTACACTATAAACGAAAAGAAATCACATCTAGTACCCTGCCAAAAAATGTTATTCCTGGGAGCAAGCTTGAATACAACTTCCCAGATGGCCTACCTCACGCCAGAGAAACAAGTTCATTTGACAGCCTACTTCAAACTACTGGCCACAAAGACCCCAGCTATCCGCAAGGAAAATACTGCAAGCCCCGGGGTTCATGGCCTCTTGCATTCTACTAATACCATATGAGGAAACTACAATGGTATCTAAAAAGCCTATGGTGTCAACATTCTCAGGACCTGGAATCAATGATTCCTATCATTCCTTGTATAAAGACAGAGTTCCTTTGGTGGGCATAGGCCTGCCACCTAAACAAGGGACTGCCATTCACTCTACCCCCTGCCACCCAAACCCTGACCACAGATGCATCAGACTATGCATGAGGGGCTCACCTGGCAGGGATGTGCATTCAGGGTAAATGAAACCCAAATCAAATGCACCTGCATGTCAATCAAAAAGAAATGTTAGCTGTACAGAATGCTCTGACAGCCTTCAAGGACCACATTCTTCCTGGACAATTATTGGTAAAGATGGACAACACCACTATTATGTGGTACATAAACAAGCAGGGGGGAACCCACTCATACCCTCTCTGCAGACTAGCCAGTCTTGAGCTACCAAGTGCAACTACAAGCTCAATTCCTGCCAGGCAAGCTAAATACACTGGCAGACGATCTAAGCAGAAATCTCACGGACCCACATGAGTGGAAACTGGAACCAAAGATATTCAACATGTTGAGAAACAAATTGGGGAGCCCAGAGATAGACCTGTTGGACCTCCCCTCAGAACTACCAATTGGACAAATTCTGCACAAGGACTCCCCACAGACAAGCTTGGAAAGTGGATGCTCTGTCTTTCACCCGGAAAAACCTATCAGTTTATGCCTTTCCCTCTGCCTCTCCTCTCCGAAGTGCTACTAAAGATCAAACAGGACAAACCAAGGACCATACGGATTGCACCAGACTGGCCACGCCAACACTGGCACCCCCTTTTGCCCAGTGTGTCACTGCTGGAACCATGGCACCTGCCTCAGACCCCTGCCCTGCTGTCCCAGCAGGAGGGCCAGATTCTGCACCCATGGCTTCAAACTCTGAATCTTGCAGCCTGGCTAATTACCTGATCTCTCCGTTACCATCCCTCAGTAAGCAAGTGATGGATGTCATTCTGGAGGCAAGGAGGCCTAGTACTAGAAAATCCTATGCTGAAAAATGGAAAAGATTCTGTTCCTGGAGCCATACTCAAAGGATGGGCACAACAGTGCCCAATTTACCGCACATTCTTCAATACTTAACTGAAATGCTTCACAAGGGCCTTTCCTTTTCTTCCATCAAAATTCATGCCTCGGCCATTTCAGCACATTATAATACTGAGCCACCTCTCTTCTCTCATCCATTGCTGAAGCAATTCCTCAGAGGGGCCAAAAACCTAAGACCACCCAGGAGAGCCCCTACTCCAGCCTGGGACCTTAACTTTGTATTGGAAAAGCTCACTCTGCCTCCCTTTGAGCCAGCTGCAAATGCAGACTTGAAATTCCTTTCTTGGAAAACAGCCTTCCTTCTAGCCTTCATTTCAGCAAGAAGAGTGTCTGAATTACAGGCCCTCATGGCAGTGGAGCCTTTCATCATCTTTCATGCGGACAGGGTGTCCCTCAGGACCAATCCTTCCTTTATGCCCAAGGAGGTATCCAGTGTGGCCCTTAATCAGTCCATTCATTTGCCAACCTTCTTTTCTAATCCACAGAACAAAGGGGAATTAATACTGCCCTCCTTGGATGTGCACAGACAACGTAGATTTTACTTGGACAGGACTAAACCTCTCAGAAAATCTGAACAGTTGCTGGATGCATTTGCTGCAGAGGCAGAGGGGAAGGCCATTTCTAAGCAAACCATTTCCAAGTGGATAGGCTATTGCATTCATTTCTGCTATAAGCACCATGAAGAACCTATCCCACTGGGGATAAAACCTCATTCCACCAGGGCTGCAACTACCTCTACAGCCTTTCTCAGAGGTGTCCCTACCAGGGACATCCTAGAAGCTGCTACCTGGAGTTCTGTACATACCTTCACCAAGCATTATCACTTGCCAGTTTTTACTAAATCCAGAGCTGGTTTTGCCACAGCAATCTTGCAGGGTCTTATAGCTGGTCCTAATGCTATATAATTGCCTCCTCCCATCCTTAGCTTTGGTAATCTACCCAAATGTGATGACTGCAACAGTAAAACATGAAGAACATAGTACGGTTGTGTACACTTACCATAAATGTAGATATTCGAGTGTATTCACTGTTGCAGTCCTGGTTACCCTCCCTCCAGCCCCCTGACTTCTATTGACTATACCTCTATTCTTGTTTACTATGCTTAAAGCTTTCTGGTGTATTTGCTTTTTGTTGGAAGTGTAACCTTGTATATAATTGCTTCCCATTATGGGGGCACCTGACATCTGGGGCAAGAAAAACTGATAAAATGGCATCGGCTGCATGCTTTATACCCCTGACTACCTGGCGTCATGGAATATGAGACAGCAACCGATGCAGGACCCAAGACTTCGATAATCAGGCCAACTGAGGGCTACCTGCAAGCAGATAACCCAAATGTGATGACTGCAGTAGTGAATATACTCGAACATCTACATTTATGGTAAGTGTACACAACTGTACTTTGAAGGTAGTGTTTTGCTGTTTTTAGTGCCATGTGTTCAAAACTGCAATTTTAAAACGGACTCTAACAAGTGGTGCTGTATTATACAAGGAATATAGTTTAATACAATCAGGAAGGTGAATCAACGAACACATGCATGTATGCAGCATAGTCCTAAAAATAGGTACAAGGGGCCTGTGATTTGTAAACAGCCCAAAGATCAACTTTATCCACCACTGGCCAGATGCATTTTCTTTGAATGTGGGTTTCAATGCCATTTCAATGAACGTGAGTTTCAAGGGAAGAGAAATTTACTGTTAGTGCTAAGTCTGTTTTCATTGTGAGACTGTATTGTTTTCTTTAGCAAATGTCTGTCAGTGTTTTGTGCTATAAAATTTGAAATAAAAGTTTTAAATGAAATCCAAATATCTATAATCTTTGTAAAAGTAAAGAAGACAATAGTATGCACACTGAGAGGTTTGGACAGTGTCTATGGTAATTGATGAGGAAATAGTCAAATAATGGGACACTGGAATGTCTGGGGGGGTGCTGTGGGGGGGGGGGGGCAATCAATTACCCTGCCTATGGCTCCATTTGACCATGATCCAGCCCTGATTGAAACTGTCTGGGTATGTATCTCTCATTGCTCTCATTTCTACCTGCAAATCCTGGCATTTTATGACTTTGTGTGTGTGTCTCTCTGTACATAAGACACTGTAATCACTGGGTGCAGCAATGTCAATGATCCATTCTACTTTAATCTGTTTTCGTGGCCTACTATTTCTGGTTTTCTTGCGTCTGTTTTTGAACTAGTAGTAATGGGTGATCCTATGTGACATAATCGTCATTCTCTATAATGCGTTGTGGTTCTATTGCAGAATCCCCAATGTAATAGTCTTGCTACATTATTATACCTTTCAGTACAGGCCTTCTACCATGAGGGTAACACAACAGGCAGCAAGATGTGCGACTGTTTCCATTTCTGTTGTACAGAACCTGCATTTGTCTGTTCTGCTACATGTTCAATGGACTTTGTAAACCAATGCGTACGTAGTCCACTATCATGGGCCACCATTATTAGCCTTTCATGGTTTGGTTTCACTTCAGCTCTCCTTAACTAGTCCTGTGTCAAATCTTGGTCAAAAGGTGGTCATTCCAGGGGGTCTGTCTTACTTGGTACTATATGACTTTTCCACATTTCTTTCTTCTTCATCTATTCTTTTTTTTGACACATTCAGCTGTCTGATTTTTGTCTACTTCTCTGATTTCCATTCCCACTTGACACTGAAATGCTTCTACTAAACTAAGTAAAGATGCCCTGTTAGACTTCATCTCCTCGTGTTTTAAAACTTTCACTAAGTTTGAATCTGATGAGGTCAGCAGGTATGTATGGAGTCCCACATTAGCATATCTATACATGTAATCAATTTTGAGGAGGCCCATACCTCCTTCAGAGATAGGAATACATAATCTTAGTAATACATAATTACCAGTTTGTGTATATCATCTGATAAGCATGAAGCATTTTTCTTGTTTTCATGTCCTTTCGATCCAATAATTTTTGGAGCCAGTTAGTCACCCCCAAATTGTAAGTTAGATCAGGAAGAGTAAATTGATTTATAGCTTGGACTTTATCCCTAGATGTCAAGGCAGTTTTCAGTATCAGTTTTTGTTGTCTGAAGTATTCACATTCGTTCATGTTTTATTGTTGATCTTTCATCTTTTCACAGATATTTATACATTCCCCCTTGCTCAAGTTACTTTATGAAACATTCCTGTCCCAGGTTGGTATTTTCCTGCTGTTGTAGTTTTCCCATCTTAAATGTTACTTTTGCACTTTTATCAAGTGTCATACTTATATCATCTGAGACTGAGAAGCTTTTAATATTTGTAGTTGTAGTTTCAACTCATCTGATGAACTATACAGTTTTAAATCATCCACAAAAAGTAGATGAGAAATCTTTCAACAAGGCTGTTTTCTGGGAATCAGATTGTAATCATAGCCTAATCTGTCAAGTAAATCACTTAATGAGTTAAGGGCAAGACAAACCAGCAGCGGTGACAAAGAATCACCATGGAATAGCCCCTTTGAATTTTTATCCATGGGATAATAATTTGCCTTTTGTCAACTGCATAGTGGTTTGCCATAGTTTCGTGGTCACTGTAATGTAACTGATATACACAAGAGTATATTTTACACGTATGTAATTTTTTCTTTATCCACGAATGTGGGATACTCTAATTCATCCATGCCATACTTAAATTCTTCCTTTTTTACAATTGTCTGTTATGGCTTTCTTTAGCAACAAATGATCTTTTGTTCAATATGGCTTTCTTTTGCTACCCTTTTTGTTCTGCTGTCTTAATTAAGAGATTTTTTAAATGACTATCTGTATCAATTTCAGTATATAGTTTGTATATTGCCAGAAGACAAGCTATTAGGCTGTAATTTTCAGATGGCTTACAGGTTCACTCTTAAGGAGGAATATCATTTTTCGTGTTGTTAACCAGGCTGGTGCCTGTTTGGGATGTGCATATAAGTAGTTCTTACTCAGGGCTAAATCTTTGTGCAAAGATGTTAATGCTTGTAGCCAAAAGTTAGGTGGTATGTCTGGGCCTGGAGTTTTCTAGTTAGGAGTTTTTCCTAATTTTATCTCAGCTTCTCTGGACATTACTTCATCCTGTTTATATCATCTATATTAGAGATCCTTACTGTTTATTTTAATTCATCTATCCATTCAGCCATTGTTGTAGCCGCTGTCCTGCTGGAGTATCTCCTAGTAGATGTCAGTCGAGGTCACCTAGCACACCACTATCTCGCCAGAGTTGAGGTACAACCAGTGCATCTCCTAGCAGGGCCATCTCTCAGGAGTGGGGGGCATGCTCGGGAAGCTAAACCTTCTGTCATGCATGCCCTGGACCTGTCCAGTAGGCTGAGCCACAGTGCTTCTCCAACTGCTGAGTCTTTGTACCTGCACGCACACACTCACTGCCACAACCCTTAGTACATCACGCACATCCACTGATCCCAGCCTCACTTGCCATTAACCCCCCCCCATTACAAAACCAGTTCTGACATTTAACATTAAAGCACTTTTTCTTTTTATAGCCCTCAGCTGTCACACTCTCATACTTGTTTGTGTATGAGATGTACTCCTCTACTCCCTTCTGCACCTGTGTAAATAATAACTGTGACTTGTCCTTTCTACACTGTTACTTTGGTTGCATATATCTGATGCATAGTGTGGCCAGCCTTGTGCTTTTTGCATCATTTTTATTGTAATGTATATGCTTCACTCTTGATTGCTGTGTTGTAAAGCTTTGCTAGTGCCCCAGCATGCTGTGCCTGCCTCTGTCTTGCATAGTCGTCCACTACTGCTGGCTTCTCCTCTGACTCACTTCTAATGTATGCTGTGCTGGGAATTGCTGGTCCTCCAAGAGCTCTCCCTGCTGTAACTGCTTCATGAGTATGACATTGTGCCACACTGCACACACAGTCAGCATTTTGGCACATGTGGCCAGGTCATACAACAGGGAACCACCAGATGAATCCAGACAATGAAATTGTGCCTTCAGCAGCCCAAACATATATGCATTAATGTTTCTGGTTTGTAATAGTGTGCAGTTGTAACCCTAGTCTGTTTCATTGTGTGGATTTCTTATGGTTGTTGTGAGTCAGAGTTTCAGGGCATATCCATCATTGCCAACAAGATGTCCCTGTGGTGTCTGCGTCAGTCTCTAAACTAATTCTGTGATTAACTCCAGCTGAACATGGGTATATGACTGAGTTCAAATACACAACTGGCGCATCTCCATCATGTGGCATTTAATCATTTTTAATCACTCCATCATCTTAGTTTGCCTCATTATCATATATGGCACCTCATTATGCAGTCATTAGCATATTCCATGGCTGACCACATTATTTGTTCTAGATATGTTGTGTAGCAATTTGTGGCAGTTGGTGCAGAGCTTAACAGTGTGAGCTTTACTTCCTATAGTATAGAGTTTGATTCTGTCAGCCTTCATTTTCTACTTTTTAACCTTGAACAAATCACTAAACCAGACATTGCTCATGATTCACCCCTCAAAAGGACTTGTGTGTCCAGTGGGCCTACCTGGTTAACAAATAGGTATTATCATTGCTCATGTTGCAAATTCACTTTGCGCATTGCAGCGAAATTTTCTGAGTTTGGCCTACATTCTTCTAGACTATACTATGAATTCTAAAACAATTTTTCTTAGTACCTTGGCAAAACATTTTATATTAGCTATATTAAATGAGACAGTGTGCAGCAAATGGCCATTGTGTGGATTCATGTGTCTTCATAATTTGTCGAGCATACTTAAGATGTTGGTGCTGTAACTGTGTAAAAGGGCAGTTTTTGGTATTTGTACAGAGTGATAGAGGCCTTCATCTTGTAACATTTGGACAAACGGCTGAGAGTCGGGAAGACTAGCTTATATGTATGATACTGATAGTGATGCTTGTTTGCAGAAAGGAAGTTGGTCATGAGTCCGGCTGACAGTTTTTTTTAGCAATATAAACAGGATCATTTTGAGATATCAAACACAGCAGTTGTATTCAAGATTAGATTGTATACTGTCCTATTCTGGGATGTATTTGCTGCTATAAGGTGGGTTGTTTGCAAATAAATTTAAATTAAATGATTGAAATCAAGTTTATTTTACTAATGTGTATCGTTTGAGGATACAGGGGAATACTGAATGGCAGAACGTGCCATTAGAGTAGGCAATGTTGGTATACTCATAGTGACATTTAGTACAAAATAAATGTATTTGTTGGTCACCTGCTAAATATTTACCTTAAAATCTCATATTGCCACTAAATATATGCAGCATTTTATTTAATGGAAATGGCCTGACTTGTATTATGAACTGATAGTAATCATTAACCTGCATTTATTCCTAAACAGATTACCGCTTGTGTCCTACCAGTAAAGCTGCGATGCACAGCATGTCGCATGTTTAACAAAGTGCTCTATACACGGTAAGCATTAAAAAACAAAAAAAAAACAACAACATTAGGCTGGGTATAGCTTAGCTGTGACATTTGCAGTGCCACCCAAAACTGTGTAGATAAATGGCATAAATTAAATGAAAACAGATACATTATTTTTGTAGTAAACTTCATTTAATGTTTAATATATTTTTAGACCTACAGAAGGAAGAGGTGTTCATTCTGACTACACCCTCCTTCCTCATAACACAGCTCAGCAAATGCTCAATTTGATGTTTATTTTTTATCTTAATGTGGCAGTCTGTTTTCTCATTCATTGTCATCTGGATTGTTTGCTCCATCAGTAGTGCCAGAACTAAACTTCTGTTTCTCACGGCTGTGCAGGTAGATGAATAAATGGCATATTACCATGCAGAATCCTTATCAACATCTCATCCTGAACAGTTTATTTATTTATTTATTTTTACAGGCAGTATTTTTCTTCCTGGACACTGTTCTTTTAGTAGGTGGCAGTGCCCCTTTGCTCTAAGGGAATAACATGTCATTAAAGAGAGCTTGACATTTAATTATTCCCTCTCTGGCATACTGTGCTTCATCCTTGCTATTGTGTTTACTTGTTACAGAAGTTATTTCAGTGTGTTTTACTGGTTATCTTATCTGCTGTTCCATTATTGTATTAAAATATTACCGGTAGTTTAGCTCAGAAGGGTAAGACTATAAATCCTTCTGTAGTCCATGGTTTGATTCTCTCATTTTCCACAAACAATGTGACTTTGAGAAAGTCACTTAACCAGACAGTGCTCCTAGGTTGCCATGGAAAGGGACACTTGTGTCCAGTGGGCTTAACTAGTTAACAAAAAAATCACTATTACTGCTTGGAATCTATGGAAAACTGTTCTCTTGTTGTAAATGTATTATTTATTTATTTATTTGTGTTGATAACGAAAGTCTGACTGGGCAATGCCTGTTTTCAGAAAAGGCCCAGGAAGAAAAGTACCACAAAATTACTTCAATGCATAATTAGTGAAGTTTTTACAGCAAAGTTTAAGAATATGTGCAGTGGCAACATTTTGTATAAGTATATCCATTGACAACAATTATACAATTCGTAACATGTAGTAACAATACATTTACAAGGTTGAAAACTATTAAATTGATAAATTATAGGAGTTATAGTTCATATTAAAGATTTGAGGTAGATTAGGAAGGGAGAAAGAGAGGATGAACAGACAGAGCAGAGGAAGGAAAGTGGGTAATGTTTTACTAGTGTGTGGAGAAAGGGTTATAGTTAGAAGATGTTTGTTTAAAAGTATAGGGATGTATATAGTGACTATATAGATGCAGGTAGAAAGAGTGTATTGGGTGAAGAGGAGGTATGAGTTCATGAAGAGGAAAGGATTAGGGGAAGGCTATCCTTATGAGCAGGGTGAGCTGAGCCAGCATTGGTTTAAGGTCCTGCTTAACTAAGGATTTGAAGCTGTTTTCCACTCTATATATTTTAATATGAGTAGGAATGATGTTGCACAGTTTTGACATGTTGTGAGAGTACAGGGGGTATTCACCACCGTTTTATGATTTGCTAATAACTTGTAGGAGTTTCTTGCTAGAGCAAAGGTCTGTGGTAGGTGAGTAGTAGGTAGTACAACAGAGTGTTTTCTAATGCTGGGTTTCTCTAAGGAGAGTATAAGAGTTTGTGGGCAGTGATTAGTTGTGAGTAAGTTTGTTTGGAAGTTTGAGCCAGTTTGTTATAATGCCACGCAATGTAGTTTTGTAAGAAAGTGAATTTAGTTACTTTTATAGTAGCATAAGACCAGTTTAGATTTATAAGTAGTGCAGATGTTTGTTAGAATAGAGAAAACATATAGTAGTGTCAGATGGTAGATTTATGTTGAGGTAGTCCTTGCACTGTCTGTCAAATATTGCTTTATCCTGCAGCAGCAACTAAGTTTTTGATGAGTTTTATTAATGGCTTTTAGTATATGATAGTCCAACTTGTCATCCATTATGATTCCTGGTAGTTTGGTTTGGGTTACTATTTTGATTATTTTGTTTTTGCATGAGGTGATATGAGAAGTATGCTTCTGGTTAAGGAAATATTTTGGAGTGAATAGAATGTGTTTGGTTTCATTGCGGTTGAGGAAAAATTATGAGTTGTTAAGGCAAGATTAAGTGGCTGTGAAGGAGTCTTGGGTGATCTCCTGAAGCTTAGTTAGTGAAAGGAAAAGCAAATTTGAGATGAATAATCAGCATATTGTACTCAAGTGGCAAGTTTGGTATAAGTGTAAAGTTTACTTGTGAAAATGGTGAATAGAAACGGCAACGTATAGAGACCTGGGGAAACGCCAACAGAGACTGTTTGGAATGGTCGGATATCTTGTTGTCATTAAACTGCCCTTTGACGATTGGAAAGGTAGCTGGGGAACCAGGATAAAGAGGAATGACTGTGGCCAAAGGAGGTAAGTTCAGAGTGCAGTTTTTGGTAAGACATTTTGTCCAGTGCTTTGGATAAAAAATAGGAAGAGAAAGTTGCGTTCATTTTTGTTTGAGTTAGTAATTTGTGTGAGATTAAAAATCACTGTTGTAATACTATTGTTGGGTCTGAAACATGTTTTTTTTGTATTGAAGATTATTATAAGTTAAAAATTGTATGAGCTGTGCATGAGTGCATTTCTGTAGTATTTTTGAAAGAAATGATAGGGTTGCAGTAGGTCTGTTAATTAGTGAACTTAGGTGATGCACTATCTTTATGAAGTGAGATTACAAAGGATTTTTCCCAGATTGAGGGGACATAGTTTTCAGTTATTGACTGGATGATTAGAATGGGGACTGGAAAGGTTAGTACTCTTCTTTTATAGTAATAAGAATAGGATGAGGGGTAAATGTCTGAAACGTCTGAAAGTAGTTTTCAAGTATGTTGGGAAATGGCAAGGTGGAACTGGGGTGTTCATCGATGAGGACAGGACTGAATGAATGAAGTGGGAGTTGAACTGAGTGGGAATAAAGTCATTATTATTACTGGCGGAGAATGAGGGTGTGGCACAATGGGCTGTGGATGTAATCGTTTGGTTTTTTTTATCTCTAAAGTTTTGAAAAGTTTATTCAGTTTTATTTTAGTACCATTCCTTCCAGACTTTGTCCCTTTACAACATGAACTGTTTTGTGTCCTTTGACAGCCATGGAGCTATGTTAGATTTTACCTTTTAAGTACTTGGTGTCTACATTATTTAGAACTTTGGGAAAAGTGTCATTGAAATGAGAGACTTGCTTCATCCAGGAGTATAATTCTTAACCCAGTTCAGTTGTAGCGGGACAGAATTGAGATGAATTAGTCTTTGTCAAATCTGGTTAGATTGCATGTTTGATTATAGATCACCTGTTTAGGTAGACTGTATTTCTCACAAATGGCATAGGTTGGTAGGTGTCTATCTGGCAAACAACCATAAGATTTTACTTTGTTAAGATAGTTAGTTAGTATCCAGTCTAGGATTGATTCCCTGTTGGTATTTTTGTTGAGCCTGGTGGTGGAATTTATGATATGGTTGAATCAATATGGGTTTATTGAATCTTTGGGGTTGTCCTTATTAAATGGTTGCCAGTCAATGTTAAGAAAACCTAAAATGAATGCTTTGTGATAGTTGTTATCAGACATTGAATGGAGAATATTTTCACTGGTGGTAATATTATTTATTACCTAGTGGGATGTATGGATCTGAGATGCATATATATGTTTTCCATGGTTAGTTCTGAGGAGAACTAGTATTAATTCAATGTTATGAAATTTGGGGCCATTTATGTGGAGTGGGGCGAGTTCTAAGGTGTTTCTGAGTATGGGGGGATTTTATTCTAGTTATTTGTTATTTCAACCAAGTCTCAGTTGCAACAAATATATCTGGGAAGTAAAAATCTGGACATGTATGGATTTCCTGAACTTTGTTACAAATGTTCCTGAGATTCACATTAAACGAGAGTAAGCCTAAGTCATGTGAAGATGGGGAAGTTGAGTTGGTAGTGCTGGATGGTAGAGATGTGGCTACAGTGTGACTTTGAGGTATATGGCCCAGGATTTTGGTGAATATTACCACATTGTTTCAGGGTAGAAGTGTTGTGTGAGGAGGAATAGAACCATTTACATTTGTATTTGTTTTATTGTAGGATTCTGAGTGTTAATCTTAGATTTACTTTACCTATAAAGGAAGAGGTCAGAACATGTTGAGTGATAGAGACTATGAAATATACTGTAAGAGAGGGAAAAGGAGTTATGGTGTAATGTGTGAGGGTCTGTGTTGGAGGAAAAATCTGGTATGAGATTTGTATGACAGGAGGTGGGCTGAGTGAAGTGAGGCTGTAAAACAATAATTAATAATTGATTTAGTAATATTGTAATCTGAGGTAACGGATGCAGGATGTCAGGAATATAATTTGACAAAGCAGTTGGTGGAGTAGAGTAGAAGTGCGTGATCTTATCAGTGTTTAGAGAGGTTGTGATATGACTTATTAGTTAAAGGTAAAGTTTTGTAAAAGTAAATGCAGTCATTAAGGTGGCAAGAGTGAAGGGAGCGTTTCCAGACATTATTTGCATTTGTTACCTGGGGTAGCGCATTGATCTCAGTGGACCATTTTCAGAGTCTGCATATGAGTATATAGTAAGTACAGTAAACAGTGTTTTTTTTTTATTTGTTGTTTGTCTATATTTGTTAACAGGTATGGAGCACTGATTCCCATAGACCTTTTTCACACTTATCTTAGGAGCTCTGTATGGTTATGTGACTTGCTAAGAGTCGCACAGTTTAGTCATGTGGCAGCTGAGGGAGTCAAACAGTTCATAGCCTTAATCCTCTTCACCAACTACAAAAGGTAAAGATTTGAAATTGAAAACATTCACTGCATTGATTAGAAGTACAAAGAATGACTTGGAGAGCTCAGAATCGATGTATTGTTATTTAATATATTTTACATATTGTTGCTGCTTATTTGAATTTGTACATTTTTATCTTACTCATGTGTTAAGTAGGTAAACCCATGAGAGAAAGCATGCCATTGTAAGGAAACCTAAGGAAAGCTTATTAGTATGCAGTAATGTAGTTACACAAGTTTTTTTGATATGCAATATCAGCTTTTTGGATGGCAACCCAACCAGAAAAAAAAAACACTTAAAACCCAAATATATATAGAAGCTGCAGGATCAGTGCTCAATCTGTATGAATGATAAAAACACTATTTTTTTTCTTTCTTTTTCTTTAGGAACCCTTTTTTTCTTGTATTACACATTGTACTGGAAGTAGTGGTTTATGGCGAGTATACTGGGGAACTCTATGGATATTGCCTCGAGATGGAATTTACTGTTCTTTCCCTTAGCATACCATATGTTCTGTTAATGGTGAAGATGATCTTTTTTGTAATGTGCTGTGTTAAAGACCCAGGTATGTCAATTTGTGATCTTCTGTTCCATTATGTGTGATCTAAGGTGAAAACATGTTACCATATGAGCCGATGCAGTAGCTGGCTTACATTTTGTCACACTTGTGACATTGCTCATTAACCTTCACTGGTGCTCTGGAAAATGACCATAGGCTGGTCAGATAGGGAAGACTGACCCCTGTCTCTGGGCATAACATAGGCATTCTTATAGGAGTTTACAGTTGGAGACCTCATATATCAGAACTTATCATTTTTACATTTAGAAAGCCAAAACTAATCAGGAGCAAAGGCCAAAAATCAGAGACACTTTTGACACTTTTCACTTTAAAAAGTTCGCAAAATAGGAGTATTTCTATCACTGTGCATTTTTTAAAGATTTGCACATTTGCAAGTGTATGTCTAGCTTTCATTTAATGGCTGTAGCCCTCACCATTTTGTTACAAAATCACAAACTGCATGAAGGATAGTGCAAATTTCTGAGGCAAAAATTAGGGTCATTTGGGAGGTATTAGAGGCAGGCACTTGGTTTAGGAAGTAGGTTAGTGGAGTAACAACATGCATGCATAACTGTGCTGAGCTACCTTGGTAGAAAAATAAGAAAAAAATCAGAAAAATATAAGATGTATACCATTGTTTGACAGCCTGGGAATACAGTTTTATAGGTTGTCCAAATTACAGTATGTCTGAAGAGATTGCTACTCAAATTGATTTTTACATAGTCAAGCACAAGCAGACCCCATGAAGTTCTAAACAATCCAAGCCTGCCAGAATCACAATAACCACTTAGTACTAACTTCATTTTTTTTCTAATCCTGAATGGCTTAATAGGGCAAACATGCTGATGTGATCTTATTTTCTTGGAAAGCTACTTTCTGTTTATAATACAGTGTAAGGTAGATCACTATGTGTTGGCAGATCACAGTCCTGTTTGCTTGAATGGAAGTTGTGAAAAACATTATCAGGTTTGAGGATTCACAGTAGAAATGTCACTGACTTTTTGCAATTACTGTTACATATATGTTTCCTACATATATGTCACATCATCGATGAAAAGTTCTCACAAAAGGGTAAATAACTGAGATAAACTAGCCTTTTTTTAAAGTGATATTTTATAAGTCCTTAGTCAGCTGAAGTGTCATATTCCTTGTTTGCAAAGTTCAGCTAATTAATGAAGTTTTCAGTGGTTATCAAGTTTATTCATTTTCATACTACAAAAGACTTAAGAAATTTATGACCCTAGAGACGTGAAAGAATGAAAGTTTTTTGACAGCACGGAATCAGAGTTGTAAATGTTGAGCCAGAATAGCTGTATGATTTCAGTGGGCATCAAGTAACAAAAATGAGCTACATGTACCTTTGCTTGTTTGTTTTTCTTAGTCAAAGACTTTCAGATGTGATAACCAAAGTGCTGCAAGAGCAAGGGAGACACGTTTCTAAAATGGTATCATGAGATTTCATTTAGCCCCAACATGGTATGCCATAAGGAAGCTGTCTTTGACAGAAATATCACAGAGTGAAATAAACTGTTATGTTTTTATGTGAAAGTTCAGGGATAATCATCTAGGTAGGGAAATAGACTCTAAGTTAAGGAAACGTGTTGCGGTTGTAGTTGTCCTTTAACTAAAACTGTTTCCAAGTAATACAGACTTTTCTGGGTACTGTGATTGTCTGTCAAAAAGAGAATTCCCAAAGACTGACTCCTTGTAGCTGATTAAAGAGGACATCAAATGCAGAGTCTTGGAGGAAGTGGGAGCCCAACCCATGAATGTGGGAGAAGTGTGCAGAGTCAGATTCTAGGTGAAGTATTCTAGTAGTTAAGATAAAGCAAGTGGGGCTGTAATAGATTATGGCAGTGTATCAGCCTCCAAAAACAGAAAGGGAGGAATATATTGGACACAGGGAAGGGAAGAGAGGGGAGGGGAGTAGAGTGGAGTGGTTCAGCTAATGTGGAGTCAGCATTTGGTACTAGGTAAAGAGGAGGGGGTTGGAAATGTACAGATAAAAGCACCATCAGTCCATAATGACTGTACCATTGTGTGTAATAGAGTGGAGGAGTAATGGGATGATACAGAAACAAAGGCAATGGTATGGAAGATTAGGGCATTTGATATGATAACCTAGAGGACTGCATCAAGGATGAACTTGGGGTATGGGAGTGAACAAGCTATGAGAATAGGTTTTCAATGGCTTTGGCCAAGGACTTGAGGAAAGTGCAAAGAAGGAAAAAGAGGAGAAGGCTAGTGTTGTTACAATGGATGCGAAGCTAGCAGGTAGGATGAATTACAAGGTAAAGATGGGTGGGAGGTGGAAAAGTCAGAAAACTAAGAGACAAACAGAAGAGCAACAAATGTAGTGAAGAAGCTGGGAGAAAAAGTAGGAAACTGAGGCTTTTTTAGGTACACAGCAGTAAGGAGTAAGGAAGGACAGACCTGGCCTTACTGAGCAAGGACAGAATGGAGATGATAGAGGACAATGAAAAGGCAGGAGTACTGTCTGAATTCTTTGCCTCAATCTTCATTAAAGAAAGGGACAGAAGGATGCTGTACTTAGAGGGAAGGAAGGCAGATTGACAAGCAGTGGATAGAAACTAAGAAGCAGAGTTGGAGGCTGAGAGGGAATTGGATTCTCCAACTGAGGATAAGGCATAGGAAACAGAAATATGACCAGTGTGCTGGTGGGTCACCTGACAAATTTTCAGCACATTCCTGGCCATTTTAGAAATACCTCAAGACTGGAAGTTGCCAAGAATGATACCCTTGTCCAAGGAGGAACAGGAAAACTCAGCAATTACTGGTCTGTTATCCATTGTCAAAGGCAGGGAAAGTCATGAAGGATATTGTGAAAGAAATACTAGTTGCCTTCTTAGAGCACAACAGTCAACAAGCATTTGTAACCAGATGGAGTTGCTATTCTACATAATCAAGTGGGGTCCTTTTGAAATTCCAAGAGCCATAATTGCACTCTTCAGAATAACAAGACTGTGAATGTAAACGGCTTACGAGACAGTCCTACACAAGCAGGGGCTAGGAAAATTGCATTGGTGGGGAACAGATCTGAGAATGTGGAAGTGAGCTCCTGTGAGGATGAAGGACAGGACACTGAGGTTTCTGATAAGAGGAATGAATTCAGAGTTCAGGAAGTGACCGGGTGTGTACAGCTGTAGTCACCCCTGTGTCTGGTACTCTTCAGTGTTTTTGTTTCCAGCACATCTGAGGAAACCTCTTGGCTAATTAGACAGAGTTAGATACAGTAGTGGATAACGGGGAGAGGCAGCTAAAGAATGATTTGAAACGGATGACCAACTTACAGAAAAATGGCAGCTGAGGTTCATTACAAATGATTACAGTGTACTGCACCTTAGTCTCAGCAACCCTGGTGCAAAAGTATCAGCTGGTGACTGAAATGATAGCAGAGTAGGAGAATGATTTTGGAGTGACACAACATGGTACACACACAGATGAACCTCCTGAAGCATATTTTGTGGAGAGTCTGTATGTCCTCCCAGTGTGTGTGTGTGTGTGGGGGGGGGTTTGCTGGGTGCTGCAGGTTTGACCTACATCACACAGATATCCCATAGCTCAATTACCTTTCCTTCAAACTACCCATAGGTGCACGGACCATTTATAAGAGAGAGTATGAGTGTGTGTGTGTGTGTGTGTGTGTGCGTGTGTGAGTGTGAGAGAGTGTGTGTGTGTGTGTTTGAGAGAGTGTGAGAGAGTGAGTGTGTGGTGTGAGAGAGTGAGTGTGTGGTGTGAGAGAGTGAGTGTGTGTGGTGTGAGAGAGTGAGTGTGTGTGGTGTGAGAGAGTGAGTGTGTGTGGTGTGAGAGAGTGTGTGTGTGTGGTGTGAGAGTGTGTGTGTGGGTGTGAGAGTGTGTGTGTGGGTGTGAGAGAGTGTGTGTGGTGTGAGAGAGTGTGTGTGGTGGGTGAGAGAGTGTGTGTGGTGTGTGAGAGAGTGTGTGTGGTGTGTGAGAGAGTGTGGGTGTGTGTGTGTGAGTGTGTGTGTGTGTGTGTGTGTGTGTGAGTGAGTGTGTGTGTGAGTGAGTGTGTGTGTGTGTGTGAGTGTGTGTGTGTGTGTGTGTGTGTGTGTGTGTGTGTGTGTGTGTGTGTGTGTGTGTGTGTGTGTGTGTGAGTGAGTGTGAGTGTGTGAGTGAGTGTGAGTGTGAGTGTGTGAGTGAGTGTGAGAGTGAGTGTGTGTGAGTGTGTGTGTGTGTGAGTGTGTGTGTGTGAGTGTGAGTGTGTGTGTGTGAGAGAGTGAGTGTGAGAGAGTGAGTGTGTGAGTGAGAGTGAGTGTGTGAGAGAGTGAGTGTGAGAGAGTGAGTGTGTGAGAGAGTGAGTGTGTGAGAGAGTGAGTGTGTGAGAGAGTGAGTGTGAGAGAGTGAGTGCGTGAGAGAGTGAGTGCGTGAGAGAGTGAGTGCGTGAGAGAGTGAGTGCGTGAGAGAGTGAGTGCGTGAGAGAGTCTGAGAGTCTGAGAGTCTGAGTGAGTGAGTTGAGAGTGAGTGAGTGGGTGTGTGTGAGAGAGAGTGTGAGAGTGAGAGTGAGTGAGTGAGAGAGAGTGAAAGAGTGTGTGTGTGTGTGTGTGTGTGTGTGTGTGTGTGTGTGTGTGTGTGTGTGTGTGTGTGTGTGTGTGCGCAAGAGTGTATATATGTGTGTTGGCATTTGTTTGTTTATACCCTACAATGGGCTGACACCTTGTTTATTTCCTCTATCTTGGATCCACTGAGTATCTGGATAGGCTTCAAATCATCCCAGCTCTAAAACTGAATGAATGCATGAATATTTGTATATTTCACCATGTTAGTCTGCACTGGCTGACTGAAGCCTGAGTGATCCATATTGATATTAGACTGCCTCACCACAAACGGTTTCAGAATTTAACAGCATTCTTTCATTGTATACTTTGTAACTGAGGCATACTGTTAAGTGAGTTTTTCAGAAAACAAATCGTTACTATATGGAGTCATTTGTATTTTTGGTCCTTAACCAGAATTCCCAAAATTCTTTGAATTTGCTGGATGCTCTTCATCTTGTTATGTGCAGCTGTAACATTTTAAGGCTGCTGTAGACACTACCCTGCAGGTCTGTAGTTGTAGAAGAAGGCTTCACATTCATTGCATACTTTCACCCTAAAAATGATGAGCACTGTAAACAGTATGCACTAATAAGAACATCTTCCTATATTTATATGTCACTACCAAAGTGTCCTTTGGGTTTGTAAATGCACACTTTTATCAGCATGTTAATTATCCATCCATTTTCTAAATGATTTGCCTTGGTGAATGTTGAGGTAATTGGAGGCTGAGCAGGCCCATAATTGAGTACAATGCCCCTTTTGGGATGTACCTTACCAGACACCTGCAGCAACCGGAAAGACCCCAAAAGTACCTCACCAAGAGGATCAAAGGGCTCAAACAGATGCCATATGCTGCCCGGTTAAAGAAACTCCAGCTCTACTCAGTGGCATACCGCCTGTTCAGAGGCGATCTGTGCCTGATGTATAAAGCCATGTCCAACCCGGAATTAATGGACATGCTGCACCTCAGAAAATCCAAATCCCACCGAGCTACATGCTCGAGAGACTTGAACCTCAGCACTGAAATAAATAGGACATGCTGGAGGGACAGATTCATAACCCAGTGGCTCCCTTCACTCTGGAATAAAATCCCAGTCCAGGTTAGGCAGAGTCCCTCATTGACTCTCTTCAAGATGAATCTTGATGAGTGGATGGGAGATCGTAGGTTTACCCCGGGTATCACTTCTGTGTCACTGTTAGACAGAGGCACAGTATACTAACCTCAAAAAAGGGCATAGCAAAATTAATTTAAAATGGGTGGCGAAAGCCAAACACATTCTGGCTAGGCTTATAAATGCCCTAGGGCAGATAGCCTAGTATGAACCTATGAATCAGACCAAATGTCTATCTAGCAAAATTCTCTGGCTCACCCTGCTGGGTTCTCAAACAAGCTGAATGTAATGACTCTCTGTCCTTGTCATGCTCCAGGTCCTCCTTTATTTCCACTGATCCATGTCTGGTAAACCAGGTGTTCAGAGGGTATCCTCATTTGTTGCCTAAAGTACCTCAATGGACTCCGTTTAGGCTAGAGGAGCAGTGGCTGTAATCCAATACCTTCTTGAGTAGCCAAGCTCTTCACTGTGTTACAGACGGAGGCTGTAATCTGATACCCTCTTGAGTAGCCAAGCTCTTCACTGTGTTACAGATGGAGGCTGTAATCTGACACCCTCTTCAGTAGCCAAGCTCTTCACTGTATTACAGACGGAGGCTGTAATCTGATACCCTCTTGAGTAGCCAAGCTCTTCACTGTGTTACAGACGGAGGCTGTAATCTGATACTCTCTTGAGTTGCCAAGCTTTTCACTGTGTTACAGACGGAGGCTGTAATCTGATAACCCTCTTGAGTTGCCAAGCTCTTCGCTGTGTTACAGACACAGAGTACAGCCTGACTTCTGCCACTGCATCATTGATCTCATCCTTTCTTTTACCGCCCAAAGCCAGTGATTATAGGTGAGAATGGGAACAGAGAATGACTGTTAAACTGAAATCTTTGTCTTATGACTCGGCTCTCATTTTGTCACCACAGTCTGGTACAACAGCTGCAGCACTGCCAACACTACATCCAGCAAAAGGTCAGTTGGTAGAGTTCCTCTGCCTTCACTCATGGACAAGGCCCCGAGATACTTAAACTCTGCCATCCTCAAGTAATTGCTGCCCCACACCTGCACAGAGCAGTTCACTCATTTCTTGTGAAGAACCATGACTTGAAGATGCTGATTCTCATCCCATTTGTTTCACACTAAGTTAGAGCCACTCCAGTATACCTGCTGGAAACCTCAGTTGTCTGAGGCTAAGAGGGTAAAATCATCTCTAGATAACAAAGATGTGACCTCAAGTTCCCAAACTAGTTACAATCCAGGCATCAGTTGTGCCTTGATATCCTGTTTTTGATACTCTAGAACAGGAGAGACGAGACAAACCCTTGGGGAATCTTATGCCAGCCTTAAACAGATTCATTTTATCACTGAAAATGTAAACAGAAATCTTGATCCTTAAATGAAGTGAAATGGCAGCAAGTGGTCTTGGGATATGTAGTCATATGCATTTTCTAGGGTTCACAAAACATATGTAGGCAGTAGGCAGTACTGGTAAACTTCCATGGCCATGTCAGTATTTATGCAAAGATAAAAAAGACAATCCACTCTTCACTTCCAGGATGTAATCCTCAACCATCTTACTGAGGCATTATTACTGGATGAAATCCCGTTTCCAGCACCCTGGTCTAAGCATTCATAGGGAGCTGATAAGGGTGATTCTTATATAAATAGAGTTCATCCTACCACCTTCTTTATGAAAATGGAAACTTATTCCGGTTTGTCAGTCCAGAGGTATTGTCCATGTTTTCCATACAAATATAAAAAGGTGCGTTGTCCATGGCATTTCTGTCATGTCCAATACCTTCTACATTTCCAGCTGACAGATTTGTCAAAACAGAATTTTTGAAGCACTGCATTGATGTAGGCAACAGAAATAGATCCTGTCTGTCCTCCTACTTCTGACATTGACTCATTAGAGACCGGCATATCCGTCAGATTCAAGAGCATCTCAAGGTATTCATCGACCTTCCAAAAGAGTTTCTATTCAGCATCTGTCCACAGTTGTGTAGAATGCCCCTGATTGCGCCTCATAGTCATACCTTGACTCTTATAATTTTTTGGGGAATTTTCTGGTAAATCACCGAAGATTACAGTGAGCCAGTAATACCAGACATAGGAGTTCCATACGTCCTATGCATGTTGATGCAAAACCTGTTGTTCTGTTAAGTTTTTAAGTGAAATTAGAGTAAAGTGTAAAAATTGTCTTTGATTTTTGGCCCTTGCCTTCTCGTTATTTTTAGCTTTGTCCAGAATTTTCAAACAAAGATGTTGACAAACTCCACTCACGCAATCCGCACGCAAGCCTTTAACCTGGTCTGTGACATTAATAGAACTTGTTGTCGGGATATATTTGTGTCCCAAAGAATCCCCCATCAGTGGAATAGACTCCCTCTCCATGTCAAGCAGAGTACCTCTCTAGCCCTCTTTAAGAGGAACCTGAACGACTGGATGGGAAACAGAAAATATACCCCTGGGATCCCACCTTTGTTTCTGCTGGACAGGGGAAACAGGTGCTGACTTTGAGGGAACATGGGCAAAATTCTAAGCTAAGCTTATAAGAGCTTCTGGACCAATAGCCTAGTATCATCCTATGAACCTATGAGAGGTATGCTGAAGGAGAACTAGGCAGTATCATGGGCTGAAATATTGAGAAATGGGCAGACCTAATGTTAAAAGTTTATATATAATGTACTATCTTAATGGGCCATTCCTGGTTACAAATAAAAAGCGTCACAGACTGTGATGTAGACCTCCCCTCCCACTCCTGCTTAATTACAGAGGTATCAAAAAGCCTGATGTAGAAAGGCACTATCTTTTGACTTAGCTTTTCTGCCTTGCTTCATAGGAATCCCCAGTAGTGCGTTCGCATGTAAGTAGCCCACTGCCCTCTAGGTGGCTCCATACTATTAGTGCATCCAAGTGCTCCACCTGCCCTCTAGGTGGCTGCATACTATTAACTTTAGGGTCTCTAAAGCCCTTTACCTACTGTTCATCAAATCCCCCTAACACAGTTCTTAGTCATCTCTTTATTATTCTCTTTCACACTGTGGTCCCAGTATAACCATACAAATATTTCCTTATATCACTCTGTTATAATCCTACTTCTATCTTTTTCTAAGCCTCTTACCTTATTGTATATCTCACCACACTTACCATCAGACTTCAGCACTCCACTGATTGATTGTTCTCCTTGATGATGATCTTCTTTTGGCTCTACCTGCTCTGTTCGCCCTGTGGGCTCACTCCACTCTCCTACCCTGCCCCCAATTCCCACACGCCCCAGTTGTCCTACACTTATTATCACATTGCCACTCCCCCTCAACTGACACCATTCCCACTCATCAGAATCAATCAGCATTAACCAGTCATTCACAGGACTCAGCTCTATCACTCAAACTCCCTCCAGTCTCTCACTATATGCTATATATAAACACCCCAACTCTATTTTAAACAAGTATTACTCAAATACCCCTACAATGCCTCCACATACTTTTAACAAATCTTCAAACTCTAATCCTATTTACTGCCTAATACCCCCACTTATAAGTCTCTGTCTTCTCACAGCCTATGAATACCAGCACCTCCCTGGCACCCACTACCCTAGAACCAAAACCAGTACTACTAATCAGCCACGTAATTCTAAACAATCACTACCCCACCTCTCATCAAACTCTTCTAACACAAAAACTCACCATCCCATTCATGCTTCATATATTAATCCTATAACTAAATATCACCACAAACTCTTATTAAAACTCCAGAAACTTGCTATTAGATTACTACCTAACCTCATAGTGGATGGTAACATCCACCCTAACCCAGGCCCAACCCCACCTGTTACTATCAGCCCCACAAATAACACCCATACTAGCCTACGAAACTCAAATAATGCCCCCAAATCACTCCTAATGTGTCACCGAAACATTATAGGTATAAACAAGAAAATTCACTACTTACATGCCCTCCTGGATGTCCACTCCCCTGATATACTATGCCTTACCGAGATCTGGCTCAAACCTACTACCATTAATAATGAGATTATACCCCCAGGGTACAATATATTAAGACTTGATTGCATCTCTAAGAAAGGAGGGGGGTAGCCATCTTGTATAAATCCACTCTGGAAGTATCCAAAACTAGTACCCAAAACGCCTTGTTTACTAACAGTGCAGAAATACTCATCACAAAGGTCCAACTCAACAAACGCAAATCTGTAAACATTGCATGTATCTATATTCCCCCAGGTGACAACACAAATACCTTGGAGGGTATCCTACAATGGCTCTCCACTAACTGCCCCCAGGAAACTATTATTTTCTGGGATGTTAATATCGACTGGAATACTTGGTCTTCAGACTTCCCTTCCACCCATATAAATTTGCATGACTTCCCCCAGATGATATCTTCCCCGACCAGAATCAATAAGCCTAACAAAAAGAAAAGTATCCTAGACTGGATATTAATAAACAACCTACCCCAGATATATAAAACAGGCACCCTACCTGAGGACTTTAATGATCACTTCCTGACCTATATAATCAGGAAAACAAATGACATCCCTCAACAATCTTCCTTTAAAACCATTAGAAGTTGTAAGAACTTTATTCAGACTAAATTTCAGAATGAACTTAACACATGTGACTGGTCCAACCTGTGGCTACTCCCACTAGATGAAGCGATGCGACTGGTCCAACCTATGGCTACTCCCACTAGATGAAGCGATGTGACTGGTCCAACCTATGACTACTCCCTCTAGATGAAGCGATGCGACTGATCCAACCTATGGCTACTCCCACTAGATGAAGCGATGTGACTGGTCCAACCTATGGCTACTCCCACTAGATGATGCGGTCTCATACTTTGACTGTACATTTCTTGCTATCCTGGATAACCATGCTCCCCCCACGCACTATCAGAACCAATAACAAAGTAGCACCATGGCTGTCCAATGATACAAGACAAAATATTATTAGCAGAAACAAAGTGTGGACCTCCTGGAGAACCACCTTGTATATAAACAGCTGAGAAATGATACAAAGAAGTCTATTATTCTAGACAAAAATAATTACTACTGTAATCTGCAACAAAAGCACCAAAGTCAACCACAAAAATTCTGGTCAGGCATAAACAAACTTCTCCACCCAGGCCAATCAACTACCCCTACCCCCTTAACTACCCTCCAACAACCTCCTAAAATTGTTGCGAACACCTTTAACACTTTCTTTACAGAAACCGTGCAATCCCTAGCCAGTAAGCTATCTCCCTATACCCCAAGTACCACCAATCCCACACCTGATAATAAGATCCCCTTTAAGCTTGATCCAGTACCAACATCTTTTATTAAGTCCCTACTTAAAAAGCTGAAACGCACCACCCTTTCAGCAGACCTACTACCTGCAGAATATCTCCAAAAAGGCGCTAATGAAATAGCATACCCCATATCAATTTTAATCAATAGAACTATCCATGAAACCTATATCCCCCACATCTGGAAAATCTCCCACTTTGTTCGTCTTCATAAAGGGGGAGATTCCACTGAACTTTCAAATTATAGGCCTATAGCCATTCTGTCTCCCTTGGCTAAAATAATGGAAAAATGTATCCACAAGCAATTTCTTCCATATCTGAATCAAAACACTCTCCTAGCCCCCTCTCAGCATGGATTTAGATCTTGTCATAGTACAACCTCAGCCCTTCTGTCCTTCTCCCATATAATAAATCAAAACCATAATGACAACGAGCTCTCCGCAGCCCTCTTCCTTGACCTATCCAAGGCATTTGATATGGTAAATCACCAGCTACTCTTAAACACATTAAAATCACTCTCCATAGATAACCTAGCAATTACCTGGTTTCATGTTTACCTAAGTGACAGACAACAAGCTGCACTATGGAAGAATAACCTATCGTCCCTTTTAACAGTCACCATTGGAGTCCCACAGGGATCTATATTAGGTCCCCCTCCTATTCTCCATATTCATTAATGACCTGTACAGAGTCATCCCTGATGCAACTTGTATTCAGTATGCAGATGACTCAACCCTAATCTGCTCTGCCACCTCCCCCACAGATTTACAATCCTTGTCCCACATCACTTTCAACAAATCACTGGTCGCCAACTAATATTAAACCCAAATAAAACCAAACTATTACTCTTCTCCCCCACTTTCAAGGTCCCGTCACCACCTCTTACTATAATGTCTAACAATGGTACCATAATTTCCCCAGAACCTAGTACTAAACTACTGGGGGTGATCATCTTCAACAACCTCAAGTTTGATGCTCACATAGACAAAACTATTAAAACAGTTAATAAAAAATTAGGCTCTTTATACAGGATTAAACCATTTCTAACCCCATCTGCTAGCACTGTTATTGCCCGTACACATCTGCTATCAATCCTTCTTTATGCCTCACCAGTCTTCGTAAACCTAAGCAAATCAAACCTCAATAAATTTACTAGGTGCTACTATAACATCCAGATTTGCCACAGGATCGGCTTATAGAACCCATCACTGCCTTAACCTTCAATCATTAGACTGGCTTGAACTACCCTATCAACTGCAATATAACCAACTAATAGTTGTTCACAAAATCCTCTACCAACCAGACAGTACACCCATACTGAAAAATATTATTACCTCCCTACAGTAACATAAAATCCCTTTGCTCTTCCAAAAAATTGCTAATGCAAACTGTTAAAACCAATAATTCAGCTGGTGAATCACTATTATCCAACTTTGCCGGTAAAAACTGGAATCTGTTTCCTGCTGAACTCACCACTGACCCCTCCCTATCCCAGTTCAAAAAATCCCTTAGGAAATACCTAAAAATGCAGTGGCTTTGTCCCTGTACAAAGCCTGACTAACCCCCACTCAAACATAATTCATAAATGAGAACCTCATTACAAGAATAACTCTGACTCTCTAACTGTTTAAAATTCTGTCTATCAACCACCTACCGGAAAGATTTAAAGTTAACACTACACCATGCATGATAACCACTTTTAATATATGTGTTTTCCTTTTTCAGATGAAATTTTTAACTATTTCTTTCTCAGCTACTTGCTTCCAACCTTTGCTATGTGTGTGTGAGAAAAACATGTCCCTGTGTGTACATATCATTAAACAAATCTCAGCTTTGTGATAACTCGCTGTAATAATTTCACTGTATTTACACTTGCTTTTGTACATTTGGAGCTTTTCTCCCCGGGCCTCCGCTGAAAATGGACCTGTATCCAGTCGGACTTTCTGGTTAACAAATGTAAAATAAATAAATGTAAGATGCTAAGTAAACACATCTTTGCTTACAGGTGAGAGATATGGGATTCTTACAGTGAACTCACCCAGCATGGATAACTAGTATCTTTCCAGTGATTTTTTTTTTTTTTTTTTTTTTGAAGTAGTGTATTTCTTCTGTGAAATTTATTTATTACATTTTAGTAACTGGTAGAAATGTTATTAATGCATTGTTTTTCACAGGTACGGTCACAAAATCAAGTCAAGGATTTCCATTATATTCATATGATGGAGTCATCTACCAAGAAGGCATCAAATGTGCAACATGTAACTTGATAAAACCAGCTCGCTCAAAACATTGCAGTAAGGAAATTTACTTGCTTTATTTTATTTTAGTATTTATTTTTTTAATAGAAATGGTCTCTCATGTGCAGTAAGCATATGAACCAGGATAACTCTCCATTCACATGATAATACCTGTGTGCCTACTGAATCATTGCCAGTTAGAGATAGGAGCACAAACAGATCTTTTCGTTTTACCTTTTTGACATCTCACATGCCTACCAGTCATTTAACCTGTGCTGAGACAGAGAATGCCCATTCATTCTGCATCACTGGTTTGAGAGATGGTCATGCCACAAACACTATCCTAGCAGCGTTGAGGGTTTCTTCCATTTTCTAGGCCTAACCCCTCCCCCAGTAGCTGACATATGCAGTTACAGATGTTAATGCCTGCTGTGCCTTCCACAGTAAGAGTGTGTATTTCTGCAAATGTCCCATGAAAGCTGCCACATCATCACAGCTTACAGAGATAAACAAACACCCTCAACTCATATACTGCATGCTATGCCCTTCTATCTATGGTAACTACCGGCACTGCAGGGGCCAGACCAACTCCTCTCCTGGCTACTCACTAACACTTCCCGTCACCCCCCTCAGTAGCTCCAGCACTCACATCTCTAGCCATCCCCAAGTCATTTTCCCTCTGTGCTACACATCTGACTTGGTACATATCCGGGATGCTACTTTTTTTAAATGTCCCGAATGGGACGTATTTATAGAAGGTTGAGGTTATGCAAGATATAGCCTACTGTCCCATTGTGCAAAGAATTAGGATTCAGTTTATTACCAAAAAAGGCTTAACTTGTTCTATCCCAGAATAGTTCTCTGTCTCCCTCTGTACCTTACGCCTCACCATCTTTCTTATTCTTGTTTCTATCCACCCGTCCTCCTTACTGCTCCCCCTCTCCTTTTTTGTTCTGTTGTTACTTTTGTTCATTTACAAATCTGTACAATGTTATTCTAGCTAATAAATACTGTGTAGTTTGGTTTTATTTATTTTTATTTTATTTGGCATCTGTTTACTGGGAAAGTCTGACTGGACAACAGTCTTCCTTTCCAGCAGAGGCGCAGGCAGAAAAGCCCCACAATATACATACAGGAACAGTTTTATAAAGCTTCCATGAGGACAAGAAAAGTATGTTGGAGAAAAAAAGTTTGAAAGTTTGCAGGTTTATACTCTGTATGACATTAAAATAAGTAGCAAATGACTAATACAATCATTGGGAGACTACAGAAGGTATAAACAACATACACAGAACGTATGAAGTGGAAAACATGTATAGTTGCAATAATGAACTTAGGAGTTAAATGTGAGTAAGATTAGTACAGATAACTTTCACCTGTTTAAGACAAGATAGTAAAGGACCTGCATTTGGAAGAAACCTTGTCATTAATACTCAATGATAAAGCAGAAATGCAGGAAAGTAGAGGTGCAAAGGATATGAAGCAGTTAAAGAAGAGAAACGATTTAGTGAGTGCCATGTGAGGCAAGGCAAGGAAGTAGTTCAGGTAGTCTAGCTGATAAACAAGGGTTAGACTAAAGATAGTACAGTATTAGTAAATATAATATAAATATAAATCTACTATACCACAGCAATTGGGTTTCCTTAGAATTGCCTAACATGGTGTGTATTTCGTGTATATTCAGTTTATCTCTGTTTTCACCTCCAAGCTGAAACTGAAATTGGCCTACAGAGATCAGAGCTCTACCCTAAAAAAAAAAAAAAAATATATATATATATATATATATATATATATATATATATATATATATATATATCATTCATCTGCTCTTACTGTAACTGTCTTAGTTGCTCTTCTGCATGCTATCTGTTCTGTCGCTCTTACTCTGCGCTTATTACTGCTTGTTAGTAGCCTTCCAATTTACTGCCTTCTGCACTTGTTTTTTAGTCATTTGTTAATTTAATTGCATTTATTTGAACTGTATTTGCCGTAGTGTTGCGACACGCTCGGGTGTGCTGGCCTGCACTACAATTTGAATTGTATTTACTGCTGTTATAGCTGCTTTTCTGTAAAAAAAAAAAATTCTAAGCTTGTTTCCTGCCTTTCCTGTAACTAGTCAAGTCCAGATACAGACTTGCTGTATCCAGGACTGTTGATAAGCTTCTGAGCCCCCCAAGCCTTTCTGTGCTGGACGGAAGCCTTCTTGCTTATCAGTGGGAGTGGTAAGCACTAGGTAGCCTATCTACCACGGGAAGAGTGGGTTTTGGCCCTGAAATTGTAGTTCATTGGCCATTTTGGCAGTTTTTCCATCTTTTTCTACTTTCTGGTTAAAAGCCCGTTTTGCGTTTGGTCCCCGCCTTTCCTATAACTAGTATAATCCAGGTACAGATTTGCTGTATCCAGGACTGTTGGTAAGCTTCTGAGCCCCCCAAGCCCTTCTGTGTTGGAGAGAAGCCTTCTAGCTTATCAGTGGGTGTGGTAAGCACTAGGTAACCTATCTACCACAGGAGGAGTGGTTTCTGGCCCAGAAATTATAGTTTATTGGCTGTTTGGGAAGCTTTTCCATGTCTTTCAACCTTGTAATTTAAAAGCCTGTGTTTGCGCTTGTTTCCTGCCTTTCCTGTTACTAGTCTAGTCCAGGTACAGATTTGCAGTATCCAGGACTCTTTGTAAGCCTCTGAGCCCCCCAAGCCTTTCCGTGTTGGAGGGAAGCCTTCTAGCTTATCAGTGGGAGTAGTAAGCATCAGGTAGCCTATCTACCACAAGAGGAGTGGTCCCTGGCCCAGAAATTGTAGCTATTGGCAGTTTGAGCAGTTTTTTTCCATCTCTTTCAACTTTCTGGTTTGAAAGCCGCACTTGTGCCTGTTTCCCGCCTTTCCTATAACTAGCCTAGTCCAGTTACAGAGTTGCTGTATCCAGGATTGTTAGTAAGCTTCTGAGCCCCCAGCCTTTCTGTGTTGGGGGAAAGCCTTCTAGCTTATCAGTGGAAGTGGCAAGCACTAGGTAGCCTATCCTCCACGGGAAGAGTGAGGTTTGGCCCAGAAATTGTAGTTTATTTGGCCATTTGGGCAGTTTTCCATCTCTTTTAACTTGCTGGCTTAAAAGCCTACGTTTGTACTTGTTCCCCACCTTTCCTGTAACTAGTCTAGTCCAGGTACAGATTTGCTGTATTCCAGGACTCTTTGTAAGCTTCTGAGCCCCGCAAGCCTTTCTGTGTTGGAGGAAAGCCTTCTAGCTTATCAGTGGGTGCGGTAAGCACTAGGTAGCCTGTATACCATGAGAGGTTCTTGGCTCAGAAATTGTAGTTTATTGACCATTTGGACAGTTTGTCCGTCTCTTTCAACTTTCTGGTTTAAAAGACCACATCTGCGCTTGTTGCCCATCTTTCCTGTAACTAACCTACTGGGTAGCACTCGAAAGCTGTAAACTGATACAAGCCTTCTCGCTTAAGAGAAAGACTTTAGAGTGATTAAGTATCAGTTTTCTGTACTTTCGTGCTGTACTTAACTGTTTTACACCTAAACGCAGATTTTGCAGCATTTATTGTGATTTAAAAGCTTGTTTTTTTCACATATTGTACTTATTTGACTGCCTGCACTTTTAAAAAGTTGTTTTTTGTTTAAATAATTTAACTGTTGTAGGCCACGCACTAAAGTGCAATAGCCTTTTCTGATCATTTGTAGTCGTTTAAAGCTGTTTTAAGTGTATTTTTTACTGTGTTTGCCTTATCTTTTCAAAAAAACAAAAAAATTCCTTGTTTCCCACCTTTCTAAGCTAGTATAGTCCAGTTTTCAGGCTAGTGCTGAATTCAGGGTTGTGATACTAGTTTCTGAGTTGCCCATACCCTACTTGGATAGAAGGAAGTTTCTCTGCTCACCTGTGAGAGAGGGGAGCTTTGAGCAACCTATCTGTCCCTGGAGGAGTGGTTCCAGCCCAGAAGTTAGAAGTTCATTGGCCATTTTGGGCTAATTTCTCTCTCTTTCATTTCCCTATTATAAAAACCACATTTGCACGGTTTTGCGCACTGGGCAGTGCCGGTTAACTACGGTTAAATTATTCCCGGCTCCACTAAGTCTCCTCTTCAGTTTTTCCCTTGAAACTAGTCTAACTCTCAACCTAAGCACTCAAAAAGCATCTTACAGCCCAGCACTTGCTCAGACCTAATAGCAAGCACTAATATACCCGGACACTGATTGCCCAGCAGAGCAAGGCTCTTTATTCACCCCTCACCAACCAAGCAACTAAGCAGCTCACCCTACTATTCGGGCATGACCAAAGGGCAACTTCAGGTGCACTCTCCAGTCCAGCTGGTGACTCTGGGTATCCTGAGGCAATGTTACAACTGCCTCATGTACACCGACAACCCTCTCCTCCTACCACAAAACACTAACATATGCGAGAGATGCAATTATACAGCCAAACTGGAAGCTAAGCTGTCTCCACCCAAGACTGGAACAGACAGTCAAGAGGAGAAGGTTAACACTTGCACCACAACTCCAGCAGCACACAGACCTACTAAATCAGCACTGGCAAAAAATACACATAAATACACAAAATCATACTCGGAGGCTCTAAATAAAAACCTGCAAAAGCATCAGAGACCTCCAAAGCAAACACCCAAACAACCTGCACTTCCCATCACAAACCAGACAACACATAAAACACAAAATCAGTGTGCCGCACAATCACAGCCCTTAAGGCGAAATAACATACCTAACACACTAGTAATAGGTGACTATAGTCAGGCACACTGACGTCCCACTCACTAGGCTGGACAAGCAGAAGGTTACTGTTAGCTGCCTGTCGGGAGCCAGAATCCACCACATAACACAAGCACTCAGGTCACTCCAGGACAAGTACAAATATGACTCTGTCATTGTTCATGTTGGTGTGAATGACCTGAGATGTACCTCCCTGGACTACATGAAAAGAGACATGGAAGAGCTCTCTGATCGTGTAGCTCAGGCTGGTATGACCCTGACCCTGACCCTGAGTAGCATCCTGCCCTCACCAAGAGTGATACCTCAGTATAAAGAAAAAATTATCAGTTTCACCAATTGGCTAAGCTTCTGGTGTCATTCAAAGGGGGTCCAGTGTCTGTCAGCCTGGGACGACATGCTCAACAAGCCACGTTGCTTTGCAAGAGACGGCATGCACCTATCACCCCTAGGCTTTCGAATACTGGTCAAGGCTCTTGCTGCCCCCATAGTGCCTTTTTTAGGCAAGGCTCAAAAGTCAAACCCACCTCCGTAAACAGCACAATTAACAAAACACTGAGGGTTATGCTACTCTACGGCAGGAGTTTAAATCTCAAAATGCACGGACTCGAAGCACTCCTCAGTATGGAGAACGTCGACATCTGTGCAGTAACTGAAACCTGGTTCAAGGCTCCAGAGAGCACCCCAGCACTACCGGGCGACAACTCACATCACACATTTTGGCCACAGAACACAGACCGAAACACAAAAGGAGGGGGTGTATCCATATTCATCAAGGATACCTACACCTCCAGGTTAGTGGCGCAGCATGATACCTCTGAGATCATCCATGTGCAACTAACATCAGTCAAATCTGCAATGCAAATTGTGGCCTGCTACAGATCACCTTCCATGACCCAGGACCACCACTCCACCT
The DNA here is from genome assembly GCF_019279795.1 of Protopterus annectens. NCBI lineage: Eukaryota > Metazoa > Chordata > Ceratodontiformes > Protopteridae > Protopterus > Protopterus annectens. Next base: position 331,246,032 of record NC_056738.1, on the reverse strand, counting down.
TTCTGTTGACACTGGAAAACATGAAGGTCCTACCAGACACCCTGATATTGGGCGATTTCAATTACCCTACCATTCACTGGGAAAACTCCTTGAGTACAAATTTCCAGGCCCAGCGCTTCCTGGAATTCATCAACTCAAACGCCCTGGATCAGCTGGTAAACTCCCCTACCAAAGGTGAAAACATATTGGACCTGGTCATCACCTACATGGGCGACAGGTGTTCCACACCAGAGGTCAACCCGTCACTGGTTAGATCAGACCATAAACTAATCACTCTGGATGTCCACAGCCCACCACCATCCCCAACTAAGGAAACCATGGTAAAAAACTTTTCTAAAGCAAACTTCACCTTGCTTAAGACAGAGGTGGTAAGTTTCACAGCTCCCACGCTAAAGGATAATGCTGCCCAAGATGCAGAAACCTTTACAAATGCACTCTATGAGCACCTACAAGGATGCATGGATCATGCCATCCCTAGCAAAACCAAGACTCACTCCTCTAAGAGAAGGAAACCAGTTTGGTGGACCCCTGCAAAGCAAATCCCAAGAAGGAAAGACATTCCTGATCAGTATCAGTAAGAAACTGAGGTCCATCATGAAGTCATCCAAGGCTGGCTTTGAAAGAAAAATAGCCAAGGATTCAAAAGATAACCACAAAGCCTTCTTTAGCTATGTTAAGAATCTAGGTGGCAACTCACTGATATGCACTAAACTAGTGCAAAATAGCACAAAATATACTGAACCTACTGATATCACCAACATCATGGCAGATAGATTCAGTGCAAACTTCACCCCCCCCTCACCCCCAGAAGGGCCCACAACAATACCGGAAAAGTGTAGTGTCCCAAAAATCACAGACGCACAGGTGAAAACAGCCCTTTCAAAAGCCAAAAACGCAACATCAATGGGACCAGATGGTGTCCCAGGCTGCTTCTTGCACGAACTACAGAACGAACTAACCCCCCCCCCCCACCTAAACATGCTGTTCAACCTCAGCCTCTCCACAGGCTACGTGCCCATAGAATGGCGCACAGCAATGGTTATTCCTCTCCACAAAGGAGGGGCCACAACTGACCCTGGTAACTATCGCCCCATAAGCCTGACTAGCCTGGTCTGCAAGGCTATGGAGCGCATCATCATGGAACTCCTTAACAAAGACATTGGGAACCTCCAAACACTTGACCCAGTTCGGCTTTGTTAAGGGCAGATCATGCCTACTAAACCTGGTTGACTTCTTTGAGACAGTCACCAAGGCCACAGGCGAGGGAAAGGTGGTTCACACAGCCTACCTTGACCTCTCCAAGGCTTTCAACACCATTCCCCACTCGGGTATTACAGAAAAACACACCAGCCTGAACAAAAAACACCTACGTCACGAGATGGGTTGCCAACTGGCTTACAGACAGAACTCACATGGTAAGAATAGTGGGCTCCAGGTCCGACTCTAAACCAGTCACAAGTGGTGTCCCACAAGGCTCATCCTGGGACCCCTATTGTTCGGCATATACTTCTCAGAAGTACAGGTAAACACAGGAGGACTATGGCTAACCAAGTTCGCCGATGACTGCAAACTGGGAGCCATAATTGACTCTCCGGCTGACATGGGCATCCTCCAAAAGGGCCTTACTGAGACGGACACCTGGTGTCAAAGTCATGGCCTCAAGCTAAATGCCAAAAAATGCATAGTCATCCCATTTGGGAAAAACAAAACACCCACAAATTACCACATAGGTGGCAGCCCCCTTAATACAGAAGAGGTAATAAGGGATCTGGGGACCCAGGTAGATAGTAATCTCTCCTTTGACAATCATATTGCCAAAATAGTTAGGAAATCCTTCTATGTGGCCCATCTAATTACTAAAGGGTTTGCATCTAGAAAGAAAGAGGTTATAGTGCCCCTCTACTCGTCACTCATTAGACCTATCATAGAGTACAATGCCCCATTTAGGATGTACCTCACAAGACACTTCCAACAGCTGGAAAGACCACAAAAGTACCTCACCAAGAGGATTACTGGTCTCAAACATATGTCCTATGCAGCCTGACTAAAAAAACTCCAGCTGTACTCAGTGGCATATCGCTTACTCAGAGGTGATCTCTGCCTGACTTACCAAGGCATGTCCAACTCAGAATTGATGGACATGCTCCACCTAAAGAAATCCAAGTCACTGCGAGCCACGCGCTCTAGTGAGCTAAACCTCGCCACAACAATAAATAGAACATGCTGGAGGGATAGATTCCTGTCGCAGAGACTCCCCATGTTTTGGAACAAAATTCCAAATTACATCAGGCAGAGCCCCTCACTAACACTCTTCAAGAGAAAAGTTGACGAGTGGATGGGTAACAGAAAATACACCCCTGGGATCACTTCATTGGCTCTGCTTGATAGAGGATTAGTTAATTAATCAATGGGACGGTGAAAGCCGACAAACTCTGGCTAGGCTTATAAATGCCTTCGGGCAGATAGCCTATTACCTATTAGTTGTTTAGGATACAGAATGAAAGTTTTCTTGAACTAGTACAGGAAAAGCAGAAAATCTTTCTTGTCTATAAAACAAAGGACATTTGTTTTTTTTTTGGGTTTTTTTGCAGAATACAAGTGCCAAAATGGAGACTTCCTGTGAAAACAAGGACAAATGTTAACACTATCTCAGATAAACAGACAAAAGAGACACCAGTCTGTATTATATAGGCAGTACCCATGCATGCTACTAATGGTGGCTTCAGCAATCAGTCTTAACAGCCATATATAAAGGATCTGCTGTTACAGTAATCAAATCTGTCTAAAAAAGTTAGGAAAAGTATTAGGAGTGTTAATAAGTTAAACAAATGTGTTTGTTTCCGAAATTGAAGTTGAAGTCTTCTAAAATCTAAGTACCCCGTTGAGGATCCTTTTTTCTTGCTCTAACCGATGTCAGAAAAAGTTAACAATTGTCTCGCCTGTGTAAAGCAAATATCACACCAACATTTCCATTCTTAGTGCGTCGCCTGTTTAGGTCCAGACCACGACATCCATTGTTGCCGGTTTTGTGCTTTGTTCAACGCCCGAACTGTTCATCATCGGGCCCTTATTGTAGCTAAATACTTTCGCTCTCGATCTCCATATACCGAAATGGCTTCAGTAAGCCATCTGACTACCGATCGTCCGAAAAAACATAAGGATAAAGACAGACAGACCGCACAGGTCCAAAACTGACTATGACTTTTCCGTTAAGCTAGTCGCCAGTTCGCCATTACTCAGTGAGGCACTTTTGCAGCCCCTGATGCCCGCATCAGTGGGTTTGCAGGCCACTACCGGGACCCATTCGGAGTCCGGTATGCCACGAGACTCTTCTTTGACTACAGAACCTGCAGATGTCTCTACCTTGGATGGGTCCGGAGCCACTGTGTAGGCACCGGCTTCTGAGGAAGTTCTTCGCACTACCAATACTCGACATAAACCAACAACTTCTTTCGCATCTTCATTTCTTTCTAAAACTTCCGAGTTTTTAAGGCCCAAAGTATGAGCTACACCTAGAAAACCAACGACCCATACTCACACGCCTGCTTCCTTGCCACAATCACAGATACTTAAAATGGCAGAAGACCTTATCATGCTGGTTAGGGGCAGCCAACCTTCTCCTGCTAAAAGAAAAAGAGACTTGTCCCCAGCACCTTTATCTGACCAAGAGTCCAACGACTCTGAGGTTTCTGATTATGAAGACATGCCCTTATCTGCTTATGAAGATTCAGATGCAGAGGAATCCATTCCTTCTGCCTCTCCTCCAGAGGATTTTTCTTTTGGTGAAACCCTGCATACTTTGAGAGAGCACTTCCATTGGGAATGCCAGGATTACCCTCAGTCCAAAACGAGACTCAGGGAATTTTTAGATTTACGTCAGCACAAGCCCTTAGCTATACCTCCTGTCCTGGATGTTGTGGATGTTGTTTTTTTGGAATCCAGTCTAACCCCAGATACTTTACCTCCTGTTCCCAGGAAACCTGACAGGTATCGCAGAGTCCCCGACTCACACATTTCTTTTCAAGAATCCTACTGCTGACCCAGAGGTCATCTCCCAAGGGACTAAAGGAATAAAAGCAACTACAGCTAAGAATCCCACCCCTCGGACAGGGATTCTCGAGCCATAGACAGATGGGGTAAAAAAGTATATACTTCTGGAATTCTTGCCATTAGAGCATTAAATTGCCAGTTCCACGTGCTGTAACACCAGCAACATACCATGGAACTCATTAAACAAAAATTATCTACCGTCCCTGACTGTGCAGAAAATAAAGACTTACAGGAACTTATGCATTCAGCAAGCCAAATCAGTAACCATACCTTGCAATGTGGGTTTGATGTCCTAGAAGCATCCTGAAGGGCAGCAGTTACAGGTTCTGTACTTAGAAGGCATGCTTGGCTTAAGGAACGGACCTTGCCAGATCATGTCAAATCAAAATTATTGGACGCACCTCTTAACAAAGACAATTTGTTTGGCACCAAAGCAGAAGAGGTTTTAAAAAAGATGGAAGAAAAAGCTAAATCTATGCAGACGGTTAAAGACTTTTTTGCAAGTTCAGCCTCCAAGATTCAGTAGACAGTTGTCCCTCAAAACATTGGTCCTTTCCTGCTTCCTCAAGGCCACTTCAAACAAGACCTAGGTGTAACAGACCCCCCCCAGACAGCAGTCTCAGGATATGCAGAGATCAAAACAATGGAGTGCCTCCACTTCTAAACCAGGGAGTGCTAAGCCACCCCCTTATGGAAAGAATTCCCAATGACTCCTCAACTTCTCCTCTCACCTTTGCCCACCTGGCTGTGCCATTAGGATGAAAACTTGCCTCCCATGCAGAAAACTGGGCCTCCATCACCAATGACCGATGGGTCTTCAACCTAGTGTCCCAGGGGTACAAATTGTATTTCCACACCTTGCCAACCCCAGAGGGATTCCCAGATCTTCCTCCAAACCAGTGGGCAGAGGCACAAAACCAAGTTCATTCCTTGCTGTCCATGAGGGCAATTCAGCCTGTCCCTGCAGATCAGATAGGCCAAGGGTTCTATTCCAGGCTTTTTCTAGCACCCAGAAAAGAGGGCACCTGGCCCCCAATCTTAGATCTATCTATTCTAAACTCCTTCCTGGTGGTACCAAAATTCAGAATGCTCACACTGCAGCAGCTTCTCCCTATACTGTACAAAGATGCCTGGTTAGCCACTCTAGACCTCAAAGAGGCCTATCTGCATATCCCAATCAGAGATTCTTGCAGTCAATATCTACGTTTCAGGGCAGGATCTATGCATTATCAGTTCTCTGCACTTCCCTTTGGCTTATCCACTGCTCCCAGAGTTTTCATAAAATCCCTGGCTCCAACCATTGCTTATTGCAAAGAAAGAAATATTCAAATTTACCCTTGCTTGGACGACTGCAGGAAAGCCATTACAGCACCTGACATTTGTAATGGACCTACTAACTTCACTGGGGTACACTATCAATGAGAAAAAATCCAAACTTGTCCCCAGTCAAAAATTGTATTCCTAGGAGCAAGCCTGGACACAGCATCACAGATGGCATTTCTAACTCCAGAACAACAAGCCTACCTGACAGGCTACTTCTCTCAACTAGCCACCAGAACCCAGTTATCCACAAGGAAAATCCTGCAAGCTCCGAGGGTTCATGGTCTCCTGCATTTTACTAGTTCCATATGCCAGACTGCATATGAGAAAACTTCAGTGGTACTTAAAAAGCCTTTGGTGTCAACATTCACTGGACCTGGAAACTATTATACCTATGATATCCTGTCTAAGGAAAGACTTTCTTTGGTGAGCAATAGCATGCAACCAAAACAAGGGACTTCCCTTTTCACAACCCCACGCTGCCCAGACCCTAACCACAGACACATCAGACTATGCCTGGGGTGCTCACCTGGACAGCAGGTGCGTTCAGGGCCATTGGAGCCCAAACCAAATTCATCTGCACATCAATCAAAAAGAGATGCTAGCTGTTCAGCATGGTCTGATACCTTTCAGTCCTCTGCTCTCTCTGGGGCCTCTACTTATCAAAACCGACAACACCACAGTAATGTGGTACATCAACAAACAGGGAGGAACATACTCCTACCCCCTCTGCAGGCTAGCATGACCCTTTGGAACACAGCCTCAGCCATGCATATTCACCTGTAAGCTCAATTCCTGCCAAGCAACCAAAACTCTCTGGCAGACAACTTAAGCAGAAATCTCTTAGACCCACACGAGTGGCAATTAAACCACAACACTTTCAACCTTGTGACCCAAAAATGGTGTACCCCAAAGGTTGACCTATTTGTCTCCCCCTACAACCACCAGCTCAACAAATTCTGCACCAGGAAACCTCACAGCAAGGCCTGGAAAGTGGATGCCCTATCCTTCCAGTGGGCAAACCTCTCAATCTATGCATTTCCCCATCTACCTCTTCTGACCAGAGTATTACTCAAAATAAGGGAGGAAAGACCAAGGGCAATCTTGATTGCCCCAGACTGGCCACCCCAACACTGGTACTGCGCAGTCTGTCCCCATGGCACTTACCCCAGATTCCAACTCTCCTGACTCAGCAGGCAGGAGAGTTCTTGCAGACACTGAACCTTGCAGCCTGGCTTATTCCTTGACTTTTCCTCCAGTGGCCGCCCTAAGCAATCAAGTCCCGGATGTCATATGTGAAGCCAGATGACCCAGTACTAGAAAATCGTATGCTGAGAAGTGGAAAAGGTATTGTACCTGGAGCCAGACTAAAGGAGCTGACCCAGCACAGCCCCTCCTTACCTCTCATTCTGGATTACCTAGTAGAACTACTCCACAGGGGCCTATACTTTTCCATTAAAATCCATGCCTCTGCCATTTATGCACATTACAGCACTGAGCCACCTCTCTTCTCACACCCTTTCATCAAACAATTCCTGAGAGGGGCTAACAACTTAAGGCCACCAAGGAGAGCCCCTACTCCTGCTTGGGACCTTAACTTTGTGTTGGAAAAGCTCACGCTTCCCCCTTTGAGCCTGCAGCTTTAGTAGAGGTAAAATTCTTCTCTTGGAAAACAGCCTTGCTTCTGGCCTTCACTTCAGCTAGAAGAGTATCTGAGTTACAAGCACTTATGGCTGTGGAACCTGTCATCATTTTTCATGCTGACAGGGTCTCCCTCAAGACTAACCCAACTTTCATGCCTAAGGTGGTGTCCAGTGTGGCTCTCAACCAATCTATTCATTTGACCACCTTTTTCCCTAAACCTCAAAATATGGGTGAAAGGATCCTGCACTCTTTGAATGTGCACAGATATCTCAGATTCTACCTGGATAGGACTAAGCCCTTTAGGAAATCTGACAAGTTACTAGTCAGCTTTGCACTGGGGGCAGAGGGCAAAGCCATATCTAAACAAACCATCTCGAAATGGATAGCACACTGCATCCATTTCTGTTACAAACACCATGGGAAACCACCCCACTGGGGGGTCAGAACACATTCAACTAGGGCAATGTCAACCTCTACAGCCTTTCTTAAAGGGGTCCCTACCAGGGACATCCTGGAAGCTGCAAAATGGAGTTCTGTTCATACTTTCACCAAGCATTACCACCTGCCTATATTTTCAAAATCCAGGGCAGGCTTTGAAACCGCAGTCCTGCAGGGCATTCTAGCCAGCCCCAACTCTTCTTGACTGCCTCCACCTGATCCTCAGCTTTGAGAATCAACCCAAGTGTGATGACTGCAACAGTGAAACATGAAGACCATAGTACAGTTGTGTACACTTACTATAAATGTAGATGTTCGAGTGTATTCACTGTTGCAGTCCTGGTTTTCCACCCTCCAGCCCCCTTGCCTCTTTGTCTCTCTGTCTTCCTCACCCTTACAGAGCTATTGGTATTTGCTTTCTACTGGTGATGTTACTCCACCATAACTTAGCTCCCTTTTGGGGGCTTCTGACATTTGGGGCAAGAAAAACTGATGTAATGGCATTGGCTGCCTGTTTTTATACCACTGATGACCTGACATCAGTCCTGGAGCGACAGCAACCAATGCAGAAATACTAAGCCTCTGGTATTTGGGCCGACTGAGGGCTACCCTTGGCAGGATAACCAAAGTGTGAGTACTGCAACAGTGAATACACTCGAACATCTACATTTATGGTAAGTGTACACAACTAGACTTTTCATGTTAAACTATAAGGGTAGAATTGTTTATCTGGAAAATGCGTATACACCAAGTCAGAAGTATCCAGTTAGTGTCAAAGTACAAAAATGTAGAATATCGATTATATTGAAACAGTATGCAGGTTGATGATAATGATTATGCAACCATCATACTAAGCTTTTCAGTCCAGTGTGCTTAAACAGTGCATTATATTGCTACCTTACAGAGGCGTACAGCCTCATGCATTCTCCATTTTTGACATGGTGTAATGCAACTATGCTCTATATTTGGTACGAGTCCATGAACAGTGGTGTTATTTTAATCCTTTCTTCAGTGGCTTATCGCATCAGTGCACTCCTCTGTCCCACTAGGAGGGCATACCCACTTGCTGTTTCCAGTAATTGGTTTTCCATTCATTTAAAAAGGTAAAACATGTGCCAGAATGCATCTTCATCTTTATAATAAATGCTATAATTTGATGCTCTTTAGATTTTATTTATTTATTAAGGTATGATAACTTAATGATAATCCTTAAAACTAAGCATTTAACGAATATCTAAATCATTGATGGTGCTGAACAAAGAAGTAACTTTAGAAACATCTGGAAATAACTCATTCTGCATGTTTGATACAGGACTGTGTAACAGATGTATTCATCGCTTCGATCACCACTGTGTTTGGGTCAACAACTGCATTGGCGCTGTTAACATGAGATACTTTCTGCTTTATATGTTGACTTTGTGTGCCATGGCTGGAGATTTAGCCATGTTAGCAGTGGCATTCCTTCAACAGCTTGTGCTGAAATCCAACCTGATGCAAGGAAGCTACATTGGTGAGGACGGAGAACCTCATCCTGTTGATATCAGTTTTACTATCCAGGTAAGAGCTGCAAGGCCAAGTAAAGTAATTTATACCATTTGTCATTCCAGATTGCTTAGTAACATCTTCAAAGATATATTAAGATATACACCATCAAGAAATTATTTTACATACTGAGATGGTGAAGGCTAATACAACTTGTTAGTTTTTGTCTGAAGAGATAGAAAGGGATACCGGGAGGCATATATCAATGCAGTTTTTGTACATTGCCTTCTTAATTTCAAGCCAGGTATTACTGATTTGTTATGGATTGAACTAAAAGTAATAGTTACTTAGCTCCTTTACATTTACATTGTACTTTTCCAAGTGCTAAAGTATAGTTTATGATTTACTAAAAAAATAAACTAATTAAGGAGAGACACACAGTTTTTTAAAATAAATACTGAATCCACAAGGCTTTCCTACTTTAATGGAAAAAAAGACTTGGTCCCTGGGACCAAGATACAAAAAAAAAAAAAAAAAAATTGTAACGCTGTTGGCTATCACAAAAATGCCCTTTTATTAGCATGGAAAGATCTTTTGGAATGGCTCCATTAGGAAAATATATTAGTGTGATCCAAGTGAGCAGTCAAATAACATTGTCATACAGAAAAAGTGCAGCCAGAGACAAAATATGGATAAATTTAGTTTCCCTCCAACTCCTCGGAAGGAGATCTCCCATGTGGTCCTCTGCATCAGATAATCCACTGCAAGAGGTCACTTAATCTCAGGTGGAAAGTGACCAAATACTTATCAGGGCCCACAGTGTCCATCAGCTAATGGCAGTATTTGGTTGTTTTACATATGACCAAGTATCCTAGTTCCCATGGGTGAGACAGTTATTTTTTATCATGTAATGGGGAAGGGGGTCTGTTGCACACCTCTCAGTTTCTTTACTCAAGAATTCTGCACAAAATGTTGTGTGGTCTACGTGTACTTGCAAGGAAAGTTATAACCAAAAAACAGAAGTCAAATTCAGAACCTTTGTTTAGTGATTTTCTCAAAATGGCCACTATTTTTTTTGTAAGAATAAAAAAGATACACTAAAATTGAGGAATGTGAACATTCTGTAAAACTAATTATTGGAACAAACTACGTTCCGTCATAAAATCATCTAAGGCTAGCTGCAAAGGAAAACTTGCCATGGACTCCAAAGATAACCACAAGGCATTCTTTAGCTATGTCAAGAATCTAAGTGGCAATTCTCAGATCTGCTCAGAGTTAGTGCAGAATGGCACAAAATAAACCGAACCTACCGATATAGCCAACATCCTGGCAGACAGGTTCAGTGCAAATTTCACCCCACCCCCCACCCCCAAAAGGGCCCATAAATATACCAGAAGAATGTAGTGCTGCTGAAATCACAGACACTCAGGTTAAAACAGCCCTTTCCAAACCCAAAAACACAGCATCAATGGGACTGGATGGTGTCCCAGGCTGTGTCCTACACGAGCTCAAAGATGAACTAACCCCTCACCTAAACACACTGTTCAAACTCAGCCTCTCCACAGGCTATGTGCCCACAGAGTGGCACACAGCAACTGTTATTCTGCTCCACAAAGGTGGAGCCACAATGGACCCTGGGAACTATCGCCCTATAAGCCTGACTAGCTTGGTCTGCAAAGCTATGGAGTGCATCATCATGGATCTCATTAACAGAGACATTGGAAACCTCCAAACACTGGACCCAACCCAGTTCGGCTTTGTTGAGGGTAGATCATGCCTCCTAAACCTGGTGGACTTCTTTGAGACAGTTATCAAGGCTATAGATGAGGGAAAGGTGGTCCACACAGCCTACCTAGACCTCGCAAAGGCCTTCGACAATATTCCCCACTCAGGTATTATAGACAAGCTCACCAGCCTGAACATAAACCCCTACGTCACGAGATGGGTTGCCAACTGGCTCACGGACAGAACCCACATGGTAAGAGTTGCAGGAGCTAGGTCTGACTCTAAACCTGTTACAAGTGGCATTCCCCAGGGCTCAGTCCTAGGACCCCCCCCCCCCATTCGTCATATATGTCTCAGAGGTACAGGCAAGCACAGGAGGCTATGGCTCACCAAGTTCACAGACAACTGCAAACTAGGGGCTGTAATTGACTCTCCGGCTGACACAGACATCCTCCAAAAGGGTCTCACTGAGACTGATACCTGGTGTCAAAACCATGGTCTCAAGCTAAATGTCAAAAAGTGCATAGTCATCCCCTTTGGAAAAAACAAAGTACCCACAAACTACATAGGTGGCAGCCCCCTAAATACGGAAGACGTAATAAGGGATCTGGGGACCAAAGTAGATAGTAACCTCTCCTTTGATAATCACATTGCCAAAGTGGTTAGAAAATCCTTCTATGTGGCCCACCTAACCACAAAAGGGTTTGCATCCTGATCGAAAGAGGTCATTGGGCCCCTCTATGCATCACTCATCAGACCCATCATAGAGTACAATGCCCCATTTGGGATGTACCTTACAAGACACCTGCAACAACTGGAAAGACCACAGAAGTTCCTCACCAAGAGGATCACTGGTCTCAAGTAGGTGCCCTATGCAGCTCGACTGAAGAAATTCCAGCTGTACTCGGTTGCATACCGCCTACTCAGAGGTGATCTCTGCCTGACATACAAGGCCATGTCCAACCCAGAATTGATGGACATGCTCCACCTAAAGAAAGCCATATCCTCTCGAGCCACACGCTCCAGGGATCTAAACCTCACCACAACAATAAATAGGACATGCTGGAGGGATAGATTCCTGTCCCAGAGGCTTCCCATGCTCTGGAACAAGATTCCAATCTACATTAGGCAGAGCTCCTTGCTAACCCTCTTCAAGAGAAACCTTGACAAGTGGATGGGAAACAGAAAGTTTACCCCAGGGATCACTTCAATGGCTGTGCTGGACAGAGGCACAGGGAACTAATCTAAGGAGGCGACGAAAGCCAGCACATTCTGGCTAGGCTTATAAATGCCTTCGGGCAGATAGCCTAGTACCTACCTGTGAACCTAAATTAGAACAACTATTATCAAATATAATAGTGATAGATAGTGAAGATATGTTAGGTATTTGGCAAGAGTGTATTACTGTTTTTATGTTATTTTTTTAATTTTAATATCTTATTTTTTTCCATTGTATATTCTGTATATATGTTAAAATAAAAAAAAAATCTGGACAAAGATAAATGGGCAGTGCAGAGGTATCAAATTCCTGTCACACTGCATGAAAGTTCTGGAGAGGGTGGTTGATAAATATGCATAGTAGTAGAAAGTGTGATGGGAGATGAGTAGTTCAGATTCAGATCAGGATGCAGCACAACTGGCCCAATGTTTGCAGTGAGACAGATACTTGAGAAGGAGGAGTCCAACTGGACATTCCTAAAGTTGGAGAAAGCATATGACAAGATCCCAAGAAAGCTGACTTGGGCAGTCCTGTGGTGGCATGAAGACCCAGAAACATTGGTAGAATTAGTTCAAGCTATGTACAAGGACCCAACGACTCATATACGAACAATGTTCAGTCTCACAGAGGGGTTCCCAGCGGGAGTGGGTGAGCATCAGAGTTCAGCTCTGAGCCCATTGCTGTTCATACCACTGAGGGACTACATTAGCAAACAGGTCAGAGAAGTCAGCTCAACAAAGTTGCTGTATGCAGATGATGTGGCATTACAGGCAAACTCTGAGCAAGAATTTCATCAAGGGGTATGGTAATAGAATGCAAAACTGAATGCAGATGAGATGAAACTACAGGTAAGACAGGATGTAATGGCAGCAAGTGGGGAAAATCAGAAGCAGATGAGAATTAAGATAGAAAAGAAAATATTGGAACAGGTTAACAGTTATCGGGTGTTGGGAGTGGAGGTTGAGGAGAAGGAAAGACTGTATGAGGAGGTCAAAGTTAGAATCAGTAGTACTGTTATGGTACAGAAACTTGAGCAGTTGAGGAAGCCATAGGTGATGGAGATGAAGTGCCTGAGATGGGTGGTAGGATGCACGCTGTGGGACAGATCAAAAACTAAGTTCATACCAGCAGAACCCAAAGTAGCTCCTGTTGCAGAAAAGGTCAAAGAGAGCAGATTGTGGGTGCAGAAAGGCAGAAGGCAATCTGGTGAAAAGTATTTGGGACAGACAGGTAGAAGGCAAGAGGAAATGAGTGTGTCTGGCAATGAGGTGGTTGGATGTTTGAGAGAAGACCTGCAACAGTCAACCATGAATGTCAAAGAAGTTAGGAGAGTAGCATTGAATAGGGAGAGATGGCGACAAGTGACATGACACCTGATCCAATGTCGAAAACGGGGATTGATGATGATGATGGGCCCAAAATCAGGGACAATCTTTTAAATCACTCTAATGCATTTAAAAAGTAATTACAGCAGCAGATTTTTAATCAGCATGCATGTTTAGAGCACTAAGACAAGTATGAAACTGTAATGTATGGTATTAGCAATTGACTGCAATCCTTGGTAATCTACCAGAAAACCAAACATTTCATGAGGGACAGGACAAAAACATGAAGCAACATCAGGGATGTTCTGCAGAATCAGAGGTGGTGAAGAGGTATGTTCTGCTGCACTGTTGAGTGAATAATAACAGACTACTTTTGCTAGAAACTCTCTGTTCAGATGCAGTGTCTGGCAGTGTCTCCTATGGATCTAATCATGCGAGAGCTAGCCTGTGCAGAAACAGTAACAATGTAGCTCTTCCTATGGATCTAATCATGTAAGAGCTAGCCTGTGCAGAAACAGTAACAATGTAGCTCTTCCTATGGATCTAATCATGTAAGAGCTAGCCTGTGCAGAAACAGTAACAATGTAGCTCTTCCTATGGATCTAATCATGTAAGAGCTAGCCTGTGCAGAAACAGTAACAATATAGCAATACCACGCCTGGGTGTGGGTAATGCTGGATTTACCCACGGTTGGTGTGGTTTGGTCACGAGGGTGAAGCCCGAGTGACCAAACAGCCAACCGTGGGTAAATCCAGCATTACCCACACCCAGAAGTGGGTTATTGCTATTATATAATGACATTATTTAAGAAAAAAAATAATTACTTTTCTTAAATAATGGCATTGTATAATGCCTCCTTGCTGTCCTTTCGCAGCTGTCTGGTATTCTGCGGCAGTTCTGATGTTACTGCGCATGCCTACGCAGTACATCAGAACTGTGGGTGGAAGCAACGGAGAAAGCAAGATCTCCGTTGCTTTTTACAAACTATTTTCGCTATGTTAAATGGATTTAACATAGCGAGACAGCTTTAAAAAAAGCAACGGAGAATCTCCATTGCTTTTTTTAAAGCTATCTCGGTATGTTAAACCCATTTAACATAGCGAGACAGTTTTGAAAAAAGCAACAGAGAAAGCAAGATCTCCGTTGCTTTTTACAAACTGTCTTGCTATGTTAAAGGAGTTTAATATAGCAAAACAGTGTGAAAAAAAGAGTTATAGTAATGGAAAAAGTCCGGGTGACTGGACCTTTTTCCATTACTATCACTCTGATTTACAACGTGCATGCTGACCAATCAGCCTGCACGTTTTTGAATATTTAATGGGGGTTTGTTGTATAATGTAGCTCTTCTTATGGATCTAATAATGCGAGAGCTAGCCTGTGCAGAAACAGTAACAATGTAGCTCTGTAACTGTAACTTTTATTTTCTAGTCCTAAGCACAGTTAGCATATACAAAGTACATGACATTTTCTCCTGATTAAATTATAAACTGAGTTAATTAAAGAAGTTAGCAGAACAGGTTATATCATGTTCCTAACTCACAGGTTAATCCAGTAAATAGAAAGAGACTGTGATGACAGATAGGTTCCAGTTTATTCACAGAATCTGCCTGTTTCCTGTTTTGCCATATAGTGGATAAGTTCGGGGTCCAAGTAACTAAGACCCTTTGTTCTGTACCATAACGATATATTTCTGTCTGTTTCATACATTTTGAGTTATGTCAGACTTTTCTGGCTTATGAACTACTATTGATGGCTGTTCCCTGCATCCGCCACTCTAAAAAATACTCCTGTTGAAATTGGTTGTCTTCTCTGTGTATTTATATTCTGTTCTTGTACAGGTCTTTTTCTGAAGTACTACCCTTTCAGGTTGTGTTGATTCCTTTAGGAATATGTTTCTGTTATGACATTATCCTTGAGACTATTTTTACTAAGCTTATTTTGCTCCTTTGCGTAATGCGTCACTTCTGTCATACAGACTCTTCCTCAAACCTCAGAAAACTCCTTGAACCTCCCACAAATGTCAGAAATTCACTTTGGGCCATTCCATATAAAAAGTGCATTGGACTTTAAAGAAACACACACACACACACACACACTTGAGAAAGAAAAATAAATTTGGTATAGTGCAATATGTATGCAAAGGAGAAAGCTAAACTAATCAATACAAAAAAAGCACATCTAAAGATATTTAAAGAAAAATACAGCAAAGGCACCTGATGTGGAACATTTCACAATACAAAAAGGATAAAAAAACAAAGGGGGAATGCAGAAATAAGGACTAGTACAGCAGAAATTAAACAAACAAATTGAAGTTATGGATCATCTGCAAAATAAAGGATTTAGCATGCACAATCCGTGCAATGTCGCAGCTTGATGGAATTACAGCTTCCCACATTGAGTAAAAGGTGGAGCAGGAGGCATCTGAAGAAGATTTGCAACGTGATGATTCTGTGGAGCCTTCCATAGGTACAAAAGTTCAGTTGAGGGTGCGCAGCAAGGGAAAGAACAATAAATAGTGGCAACTCCGATGCAGGTAATGTTGTGGATGCTGTGATGGGCCAAAGGGGTCTCACATGAAGGACTAGCTTGTGTAGCAGGGTGCATCTCAAGAAGAAATGTCATAGAAAGATTTTCTGGAACTTTCAGTAGATTACTCACAGGAAACAGAGAGCAAAGACAAAGCTTTCAATAAAGAAGAAAATGATTTAAGGGAATACCGACTTGAGTTAATACAGATGGATAGACATATTAAGACAGATGAAAGAAACGGATTAGAGAAAGTAAATATGACTCCAAATGTTAGAAGACTGACAAAACAGACAAACACAATAATCAGGACTATTAAGAGAAATTCATACAACAGAAATAATGTTCTGCACAGCTAAACAAGTAACAGATGAAGTGTTACCACAAAACACAGAGTAACAAAGGGAAGGAAGGCAGCAAGTAAAATTACACAACGGAAGTTTCGAATAGAGAAAACTGTATCCCTCTTACAAAAATATAGAAAAGGGCAAAACACAGAGTAACAAAGGGAAGGAAAGCAACAGAGTAACAAAGGAAAGGAAGGCAACAGAGTAACAAAGGAAAGGAAGGCAACAGAGTAACAAAGGGAAGGAAGGCAACAGAGTAACAAAGGGAAGGAAGGCAGCAAGTAAAATTACACGACGGAAGTTTCGAATAGAGGAAACTGTATCCCTCTTACAAAAATATAGAAAAGGGCAAAACACAGAGTAACAAACGGAAGGAAGGCAACAGAGTAACAAAGGGAAGGAAGGCAGCAAGTAAAATTACACGACGGAAGTTTCGAATAGAGAAAACTGTATCCCTCTTACAAAAATATAGAAAAGGGCAAAACACAGAGTAACAAAGGGAAGGAAAGCAACAGAGTAACAAAGGAAAGGAAGGCAACAGAGTAACAAAGGGAAGGAAGGCAACAGAGTAACAAAGGGAAGGAAGGCAACAGAGTAACAAAGGGAAGGAAGGCAGCAAGTAAAATTACACAATGGAAGTTTCGAATAGAGGAAACTGTATCCCTCTTACAAAAATATAGAAAAGGGCAAAACACAGAGTAACAAAGGAAAGGAAAGCAACAGAGTAACAAAGGGAAGGAAGGCAACAGAGTAACAAAGGGAAGGAAGGCAGCAAGTAAAATTACACAACGGAAGTTTCAAATAGAGAAAACTGTATCCCTCTTACAAAAATATAGAAAAGGGCAAAACACAGAGTAACAAAGGAAAGGAAGGCAACAGAGTAACAAAGGAAAGGAAGGCAACAGAGTAACAAAGGAAAGGAAGGCAACAGAGTAACAAAGGGAAGGAAGGCAACAGAGTAACAAAGGGAAGGAAGGCAGCAAGTAAAATTACACAACGGAAGTTTCGAATAGAGAAAACTGTATCCCTCTTACAAAAATATAGAAAAGGGCAAAACACAGAGTAACAAAGGAAAGGAAAGCAACAGAGTAACAAAGGGAAGGAAGGCAACAGAGTAACAAAGGGAAGGAAGGCAACAGAGTAACAAAGGAAAGGAAGGCAACAGAGTAACAAAGGAAAGGAAGGCAACAGAGTAACAAAGGAAAGGAAGGCAACAGAGTAACAAAGGAAAGGAAGGCAACAGAGTAACAAAGGAAAGGAAGGCAACAGAGTAACAAAGGGAAGGAAGGCAACAGAGTAACAAAGGGAAGGAAGGCAGCAAGTAAAATTACACGACGGAAGTTTCGAATAGAGAAAACTGTATCCTTCTTACAAAAATGTAGAAAAGGGCAAAACACAGAGTAACAAAGGGAAGGAAAGCAACAGAGTAACAAAGGGAAGGAAAGCAACAGAGTAACAAAGGAAAGGAAGGCAACAGAGTAACAAAGGAAAGGAAGGCAACAGAGTAACAAAGGAAAGGAAGGCAACAGAGTAACAAAGGAAAGGAAGGCAACAGAGTAACAAAGGAAAGGAAGGCAACAGAGTAACAAAGGAAAGGAAGGCAACAGAGTAACAAAGGGAAGGAAGGCAACAGAGTAACAAAGGGAAGGAAGGCAACAGAGTAACAAAGGGAAGGAAGGCAACAGAGTAACAAAGGGAAGGAAGGCAGCAAGTAAAATTACACGACGGAAGTTTCGAATAGAGAAAACTGTATCCCTCTTACAAAAATATAGAAAAGGGAGCAGGTCATCAAAAACATAACATATGGAAAAGGGAGCAGGTCATCAAAAACATAACATATGGAAAAGGGAGCAGGTCATCAAAAACATAACATATGGAAAAGGTAGCGGATAATCAAAAATGCTTAGATACACATGATAAAAGAAATGCACAGTATCATACAGATCACGATTTATCATATACTATTTCCAATAATAAACTAAAAATATCAGCACAAATAGAAAAAAACTTAGAGGGTATGCAGATAAATATAAAGGAACAGTACAAAATAAGCAACTTATGGATAATCCAAAAAGATTTTATAGAGAATTAGGAAACAAAGCAAAAGAAATAGAAACACCACCAAAAAAAGAGAGATGTACATTTTGGAGAACTATTTATGATGATCTTTTTGAACATAGCACAGATGCTGAATTGATAGAAGAATTAAAATAAAGAGTAAGGAGCTCTAATGTGGAGAGTATGAAACGGAATGAGGTAACAGCCAGAGAAATTGAGATAACATTAAGAAAAGCTCCTAAATGATTCAGTACATAACTTCTGGTTAAAAATATTAACATTGTTAGACAAAGTAGCCCCCAGGGGTCTATCCTGGGACCTCTTCTGTTTTCCATTTTCATTAATGGCCTTCACACTGTCATCCCAAAAGTAAACTGCATTCAATACACGGACGACTCCACATTGATCTGCTCTGCCACCTCCCAGCCAGATTTGCAGACAATAACTCAGAGTACTTTTAACTTGGTTGAAAGTTGGCTTTATGATCATTGTCTGATTCTGAATCCCAACAAAACAAAGCTACTACTTTTCTCCCCCACTCAAAAGTCCCCGTTGTTATCCTTCTTCATTAAGTCTAATAATGGCACCATAATCTCCCCAGATGTCTACACGAAACTCCTAGGTGTTATCGTAGACAACAATCTTAAATTTGACAATAAAACTATCAAAACCATTAATAAAAACTTGGCTCACTATATAGGATTAAGCCATTTCTAACCCCACCTGCTAGAACTGCCATGGCCTGCTCCCATCTACTCTCTACCCTTTTCAATGCCTCCACTTTACTTACCAACTTAAACAAAACTGAACTTAAACTCTCTAGCTGCTATAATCACATAGCTAGATCTGTCACTGGCCTGCCCTACAGAACACATCACTGTAAAAACCTAAATAATCTTGGATGGCTAGAACTTTTTGTGTCTTTCGGCTTTTCCCGGTTAGGGGTCGCCACAGCGGAACTCCAGTCTGCTAATGATTGGTAGTAGATTTTTACATGCTGGCTTGCCAGGCCTAATGCACAACCTTCAACAAAGGAATGCCCATTCACGCATGTCACCACACAGAAGACGCTCTAACTGAGAATCGAATGGGCAACGTCTAACTGTGAGGCGACAACGCTACCGCAGCACCACCACCGCAGTCTCTTGGATGGCTAGAACTACACAGACTAATTCAGTATAACCAACTTATAGTAGTTCATAAAGTACTTAACCAACCTGAAAATACACCTGCACTTTAAAACATTATCTACCCCCACTCCAACCTCCGACCACTTCGCTCATCTAATAGACTGGTAGTACAAACTATCAAATCCAACAATTCAGCCGGTGACTTCCCTGTTCGCCAAACTCTGACAAAACTTGAAACTCACTGCCTGCTGACATTACCCTAGTGACTACCCTATCTCAATTCAAGAAAACTCTCAAGTAGTATTTCAACTCTTAGTGGTTATGTCCTTGCGCCAAGCTTGACTAAATCTTTAATTATACTTGTGTACCAATACTATTTTTAACTGAAACTTATTTGTGTTTTAATTTGTTAAGCCATATCATAAGTTTGTGAGATTGTATAACTTGTACTGCGCACCAGAGTCTGTAAATTGTGTTTAATTTGTATTATGTTATGCTTGCTTTTGTAGCTAGCTTTGGAGCTTTTCTCCCTGGGCCTCTGCTGAAAATGGCCATGTATCCATTCAGTCTATCCCAGTCAACAAATGTAAAATAAAATAAAATAAAAGATTTAGCCCTGAGTAAGAATTTCCTATATGTGCATCCCAAATATGCACCAAATTGGTTAACAAGAGGAAAAATTAAACTTTTCCTAAAAACTGTAGACCAATAACTTGCCTCCCGATAAGCTGTATACTGGAATTGATGCAGATAGAGTTAAGGGTAACAAAAGAAAGTTGTATGGAGAAAAAGCATCATTTGTTGTTTAATAATGCCATGCTAGAGAAGTGGAAAAAAAGGGGAGAATTTAAATATGACATGGATAGATTACAAAAAAGCATTTGACATCATTCCACATTCATGTACTTATAGATGTTTAAGATACACCCTGCATTGATCAGTTAAATTACAGTGATCATGAAACAATGGTAAACCACTTTGCAGTTAAGCTATGACAAAGGGCAAACTATTGTCCCAGCGATAAAAATTCAAAGGGGGATGTTCCAGAGTGATTCCTGTCACTTCTGCTGTTTTGTCTTGCCCTTAACCCATTAAGCTGTTTACTAAACAAATTGGGCTGTGGTCACAATTTGGATCCCAGAAACCAATCCTGTTTAAAGACTTCTCATTTAATTTTTGTGGATAACTTTAAAACTGTATTGGTCATCAGATAAGGAATTGAAAGCACAACTACAAATGGTTAAAACATTCTCAGATGATATAAGAATGGCATTTGGTCTTGATAAGTGAGGGAAAAAAACAATTTTAAAACAGGAAAGCTACACCACCAAGAAAATAATCTGAGACAGAAAGGGAGGAAAGACTATATACTACTTTGTGCTTCCTTACTAGCTTATTTTCTCTTTACTTTAAATTCAATTTCTCCTGGACTACCTACCTTAATATACATAGCTAGCCAACACTGTATATAATCTGTAATCAGTATTATCATTGTATACTCATTTTACATTGTTATGTATTTTTTTTGTGTACTAGCAAATGTCTTTATTCTTGGAGCTAGGGTTACCGCCTGTCCCACTTTGTGAGGGACAGTCCCTCTTTGGACAGTTGTGTCCTGCAAAGAATTTGTAAAAAGGGTAAATGTCCTGAAATTTTAGGACAAAATGATTTCCTATATTTTATGTAAAAGTTGTATAAAACAGTTATTCTGCATCTGAAACACCTAAATGTTACAAGAAACAGAATAAGCAACTAAAATGCTACAAGAATAAGCTTTTATTTAGGCAAAAAAGTGAAGTTTTGTCCTTTGTACTGGCCGTGGGTATGTTTCAGCCTGCAAACTCTGACGTCTATACCAAAAATGTCCCACTTTGTACATTTGAAAAGGTGGCAACCCTGCTTGGAGCTTGTATATATTTTGTAACTTTGGAGCTTTTCTCCCCGGGTCTCCACTGAAAAAGGGCCTCAGCCCAGATGGACCAACCCGGTCAACAAATGTCAAATAAAGAAGTAAAAATAAATATAATCAACTCACACTAGCCCATAACATGCTTTACTCCCTAGTCAAAATACCATCCCTTCAAAACATACTACACCCTTGCAGCAACACAAGAGTCCTTAGATCCTAACACAGACCTCTACTACAAGTATCTAAAGCCAATAACTCTGCAGGTGAATCCCTCTACAGCAATATAATTGCTAAACAATGGAACAGACTTCCCCCCCATGTCATAACCTTAACTTCCTCTGCCTCCTTCAAATCAGCCCTAAAATCACATCTGCTAAATTCTCATCTCTGTAACTGCGATAACCCCAGATAACTTTTAAAACCCTTGTTTTTTTCTCTCTAATTTTCCTCTCCACCATCACCTACCATTCAAATCCAATCACCACTCTCTTCCTCGACAGTCCTTCTAACGCTGTCCCTCCTCCTCCTCCTTACCTCCCCGCCTTTAACTACTTCTTCAAAATCTACTAACCAAGTCATCCAATTCCTTTTCAAACTTTGATTCCCTATGAGCTGGGCATTAAGTCATAATTTATGTTAACTGTCTTTATACTGAAACTACAGCATATAAAATGTAATACTCAGCTAAAGCTCATATGGCTCACGTTTTGCAACTTGACTTCTGAGATAAGCAGTAATACCTAATGATGTTCCCCAACTTGTCTACTGCCAAGGAATTTGTTAATGTTTAAATCAGTATTTTAATATTAAACAATGTGTATAACATATTCTGAATAATGTTGTATGTGGAGCTTTTCTCCCCAGGCCTGTGCTGAAAAAGGATCTGTGTCCAGTCAGACATTCCCGGTTAATAAATGTAAAATAAATTAATATATGAATAAAACGTGAACAAACGTGAATAAAACTCAGTAAAGAATACATTAGAAGACTAAAATTAATACTGAAAATTGCCCTGACATTTAGAAATAAGGTCCAAGCTGTAAATAGTTTGTACTTACTTACAGTTTTGGGGGTGATTGACTGGCCCCAAAAAAGTATTTGATCAGTTGGAGAGGAAAATAAGAGAAATGTTTCACACTTGTCATGTGATGTCTAAAAATTAGTGAATACCAAGATTATGTATTCCACACTCTGAAGGAGGTATGGGCCTCCTTGAAACTGATTACATTTACAGATCTGCAGTCGTAGGACTCCAAACAAGACGGCTGACCTCATCAGATCCAAACAAAGCGAATGTTTTAAAACATGAGAAAAGGAAGTCTAAGATGACAACCTTGCTTAGTTCAGCATAAGCATTTTGGTGTGGTGTGGGAATGGAAATCAAACTAGAACAAGACTGCAACCGAATGTGCCAAAAAAAATTAAGGAAAGTGATTAGATGAGAAGGAAAGAAAACTGGAAAATCCATTAATATGGAGGCAAGTACATCTTCATGTTTATCAAGATTTGGCGCAGGAATGGTTAATGAAAGATGAAAGGCTAATGATGGTGGGCCAGAGTAGTGGACTATGTACACATTGGTTTTCAAAGTCCATTGAACATGTGAGTGAAACAAACTAATGCAGGGTCTATAAAAAAGGACCTGCAAAACAGCTGCACATCTTGTTGCTGGATGTGATACACTCATGGCAGAGGGATTGCATACTGAAAGCCACAATAGTGTGGCAAGACTGTTGCAGTGGAGATTGTGAAAGCACTACAATATAGAAGTAGCTGAGAGGCATTGAAAGCTTGAACACAAAGCATTATAGACAACGATGAAGCTTATATCACAAGATCACCCATTATCAGCAGTTCAAAATGTTGGTGATTAAAAACTGATATAGTAGTCCATGAAAAAAGAACAAAAGTTGCATTGATTATTGAAATTGGTACACCTAGTGATTATAGTGTCTTAAGTACAGAGAGACACTTGTATCAGAATCTGCTGTCAGAAAGGAGAGCAATGGGGAAGAAAGATACTCTGGCAGTTCCAGTAGTAGAAGGAGCGACAGGTCTAATGAAAAAGAATTTACAGTTGGATTTAGATATGTTACCAATGCATGCAACACTGTATGAATTGCAGAGGGAGCAGTTCCAATAGTAGAAGGAGCGACAGGTCTAATGAAAAATAATTTACAGTTGGATTTAGATATGTTACCAATGCATGCAACACTGTATGAATTGCAGAGGAAGCAGTTCCAATAGTAGAAGGAGCGACAGGTCTAATGAAAAATAATTTACAGTTGGATTTAGATATGTTACCAATGCATGTAACACTGTATGAATTGCAGAAGGAGTTGGTTCTGGGCACATTGCAGGTGCTGCAAAGAACACTTTTGGCAAACATTGAGGAGTGAAACAATACTAATTTCAGGAAATTTAATTGTACTCTGGCTTAGGAATGGGGTCCATTTCTGTCATGGTATTAGAAACCCAAAACAGTGAAATAACCCTGATTTGGCTTAGTTATTAATGTCGGGTTTTTTTACTATTAGTTTTTAATTAAATACACAAACCCATTGGCTATTATCCTGATCACACATTTAAACAATACCAAATAATCTGAAATGGGGTTTTAAGTAAATTCAGATTTGCTGCTGCTTCCACTGAAAAACAAGACCAAGCTTCCCGATGGAGGCTACCCTTGCCATTTGAGAAATGCTAGTATAATGTTTCTGTAGCAGAAAAGAGGTAAGGAGAGAGAGAATAAATTTGTACTGCAGAGAAGAAGTTAAGAGTATTGTTAACATTTAGAAAGTGTCATATGCAATAAAACAGTTGAAGAATTGATTTTAAGCATAATATAGCTAGGTATTTTCTGTACCATTGGCAAACTTTTCAATTTTAGTAAGATGGATGCAGACAAAACTGTAACCATTTGAAATGTCAGGACTCCCTAAAGCAAGTTCTGAAACACGGAAACTGAATAGCTGAAAGAGCAGACGTACATATACCAAGTCCAAGTTGCCATTTCTCAGAATATTTCCTTTTCTGTTTAATATGGTAATCTTGGAGTTGGTATATATGCATGGGGGGGGGGGGTTCGATTCAAAATTCACCCTTCTCCTTTGTTTGTTTGTTTTTTTTTTTTGTTTTGTTTATTTCCTGGCTTGTTGGCACTCAGCATTTTGAGTGCTGACATTCCAGTGGGGAGCTGACAAAACAGGTAGCAGATTTTCTGGCTAGTAGTACACTGGCTAGTTTTGTAAATCTTCAAATGGAAATAGTATGAGGCATGCATAATTTAATGAACACTGCACTTGATTGTATGGTAGCTGTGGATGTGGCTGTGAACATTAAAGATACTATATTTGGCTACTCATGTTACAAAAACTGTTGATTTGCTTATGATTATAAAGCAGGTAAGGTACATCAAGTAGGCATACCCTAGTCGATTAGACATGACCCCAGTGAGTGCAAGCTCATAAGCACTCGCTCAAATATTGAGCTTAACAGTTGTGTCCATATTTAAGATGCAGATTGTTACTAAAATGTTAAGAAGAAAAACAGTGCTATGTAGAAATAAAATGCCAAATGCTGTAAAACATTTTTACTGGGTGGGCAAGCCCAATAGCATAGCTATGGTGGAGCAAAGTTGACAGCCACCCTAAGTGCAAGATGTTAGGGATCCAATCCCGAGATGCTGGTCAGTTGTTAGAGCAGTACTGGTATTCATTTCTGTACTGGCATCTCTGAATATCAGTACATAAATTAATTTTAATACTGGTTTTCTGCAGTGCTGTATGTAGTTTAAGTTGTAGCAAGTCAAAGATTTTTTTTCAGCTGAATTGAGGGGCTGGATGCCGAAATGAGGACCCAAGTAGCTCCTGAGTTTTAGGAGTGCCAGCCAGATTGTGTACCTTTTTTCCTCAACAGTTGAGGAGCAGGGCACTAGATTGGGGAATGGCACTGGACGCTAGCCCCTGAACTGCACACATCCTGAACTTAATTCAGGATTACACTTGCATGGGGAAGAGGATATATTTGTATTCTGTCCTATTTGAGGTTTTGTGGAATCACTGTTTTATTTAAGCTGAGAGTGTGGTGGGTGTGCAAGAGACATGGAAGAGCTCTCTGATCACGTAGCCCAGGCCGGTATGACCCTGACCCTGAGTAGCATCCTGCCCTCACCAAGAATGATGCCACAGTATAAAGAAAAAATGATCAATTTCAACAATTGGCTAAGTTTCTGGTGTCATTCAAAGGGGATCCAGTATCTGTCCGCCTGGGATGACATGCTCGACAAGCCACGTTGCTTCGCAAGAGATGACTTGCACCTGTCACCCTTAGGCTTTCGAATACTGGCCAAGGCTTCTGCTGCCCCCATAGTGCCTCTTTTAGGCAAGGCTCAAAAGACAAACCCACCACCGTAAATAGCACAAGTAACTAAAAACTAAGGGTAATGCTACTCAACGCCAGAAATCTAAACCTCAAAATGCATGCACTCGAGGCACTCCTCAGTATGGAGAACATTGATATCTGTGCAGTAACAGAAACCTGGTTTAAGGCTCCAGAGAGCACCCCAGCACTACCAGGCTATAACTCATACCATAGTTTTCGGCCACAGAACCCGGACCGAAACACAAAAGGTGGGGGGGTGTCCATATTCATCAAGGATACCCACACCTCCAGGTTAGTGGTGCAGCACAATGCCTCAGAGATCATCCATGTGCAACTAACAACGGGCAAAACTGTAATTCAAATTGTAGCTTTCTACAGATCACCCACTATGACCCAGGACCCCCATTCCGCATTTCTGGAGACAATGGAAAATATGAAGGTCTTACGAAATGCCGTAATATTGGGTGATTTCAATTACTCAAACATTAACTGGGAGAACTACGCAAGTACTAACTCCCTTGCCCAGCACTTCCTAGAATTTATAAACTCGAATGCCCTGGATCAACTGGTCAACACCCCCACCAGAAGTGACAACATATTGGACCTGGTCATCACCAACATGGGCGACCGGTGTTCTACACTGGAGGTCAACCCCTCGCTGGTTAGATCAGACCACAGACTAATCACTCTGGATATCCACATTCCGCCACCACCCCCAATCAAGGAAACCACTGTGAAAAACTTTTCAAAAGCAAGCTTCACGTTACTTAAGACCGAGGTGGAAAGGTTCACAGCCCCCATGCTAAAGGACAACGCTGTCCAAGCTGCTGAATCCCTTACAAAGGCATTCTATGAGCACCTGCAAGAATGCATGGATTGTGCTATCCCAAGCAAAATCAAGATTCACTCCTCCAAGAAAAGGAAACCAGTCTGGTGGACCCCTGCCATAAACAAGCTATACAATAGAAGGAGGAAACTAGTACAGAAAAGAGTAAAATCCCTAAAAGGAAAGACATCCCTGATCACTATCAGCAAAAAACTATGATTCCTCATAAAATCATCCAAGGCTAGCTTCGAAAGAAAAATTGCCAAGGACTCCAAAGATAACCACAAAGCGTTCTTTAGCTATGTCAAAAACCTAAGTGGAAACTCTCAAATCTGCTCTGAGTTAGTGCAGAATGACACAAAATACACTGAACCGACTTATATTGCCAATGATATTGATATAGATTGATGATATTGATATTGGAGGGTTGGGAGGGTGGCCTAATGGTTAAGGTATTTGCCTTATAAACACAAGGTGCAGGGTTCAAGTCTCACATGGGATAATTGGCTAGGCTTAAAATGGCTCATAAGGGCCGTTAGCTTAGTACTAATCTATGAACCTATGAACATTCTGGCAGACAGGTTTAGTGCAAACTTCACTCCCCTCTCACCCCCTAAAGGGCCCATAACCATACCAGAAGAATGTAGAGCCCCGGCAATCACTGACACACAGGTTAAAACAGCCCTATCCAAAGCCAAAAATACAGCTTAAGTGGGACCGGATGGCGTCGCAGGCTGTGTCTTACACAAACTCCAAAATGAACTAACCCTTCACCTAAACACACTGTTCAAACTCAGCCTCTCTACAGGTTATGTACCCATAGAGTGGCGCACAGCAACAGTTATCCTGCTCCGCAACGGACCCCAGGAACTATCGCCCTATAAGCCTTACTAGCCTGGTCTGCAAGGCTATGGAGCGCATTATCATGGAACTCATTAACAGAGACATTGGGAACCTCCCAACATTGGACCCTACCCAGTTTGGCTTTGTTAAGGGCAGATCATGCCTCCTAAACCTGGTGGACTTATTGAGATAGTTACCAAGGCTTTAGACTAGGGAAAGGAGGTCCACAGAGCCTACCTAGACCACTCAAAGGCTTTTGACACCATTCCCATTCTGGTATTATAGACAAACTCACCAGCCTGAACTGAAACCCCTACATCACGAAATGGGTTCCCAATTGGCTCATAGATAGAACCCACACGGTGAGAGT
The DNA here is from genome assembly GCF_019279795.1 of Protopterus annectens. Lineage (NCBI taxonomy): Eukaryota > Metazoa > Chordata > Ceratodontiformes > Protopteridae > Protopterus > Protopterus annectens. Next base: position 331,218,437 of record NC_056738.1, on the reverse strand, counting down.
TGCAGGCTCTAGGTCCGACTCTAAATCAGTTACAAGTGGTGTCCCCCAGGGCTCAGTCCTGGGATCCCTCCTGTTCTGTATATACTTCACAGAGGTACAGGCAAGCACAGGAGGACTATGGCTGACCAAGTTCGCAGACGACTGCAAACTGGGGGCCATAACTGACTCTCCGGCTGATACAGATATCCTCCAGAAGGGTCTCACTGAGACAGATACCTGGTGTCAAAATCATGGCCTCAAGCTAAATGCCAAAAAGTGCATAGTCATCCCCTTTGGAAAAAACAAAGTACCCACGAACTACCACATACCTGGTAGTTCCCTAAATACAGAAAATGTAATAAGGGATCTGGGGACCCAAGTAGATAGTAATCTCTCCTTTGATAATCATATTGCCAAGGTGGTTAGAAAATCCTTCTGTGTGGCCCACCTAATCACAAAATGGTTTGCATCTAGAACAAAAGAGGTTATTTTTCCCCTCTACTCATCACTCATCAGACCCATCATAGAGAACAATGCCCCATTTGAGATGTACCTTACAAGACACCTGCAACAGCTGGAAAGACCACAGAAGTACCTCACCAAGAGGATTACTGGCCTCAAACAGATGCCCTATGCAGCCCGACTGAAGAAATTCCAGCTGTACTCGGTTGCATACCGCTTACTCAGAGGTGATCTCTGCCTGACATACAAGGCCATGTCCAAACCAGAATTGATGGACATGCTCCACCTAAAAAAAAAACAAATCCCCGAGAGCCACACGCTCTAGGGATCTAAACCTCACTACAATGATAAATATGACTTGCTGGAGGGATAGACTCCTGTCCCAGAGACTCCCCATGCTTTGGAACAGGATTCCAGTCTACATTAGGCAGAGCCCCTCTGTTCAAGAGAAACCTTGACGAGTGGATGGGAAACATAAAATTTACCCCGGGGATCACTGCAGTGGCTCTGCTGGACAGAGGCACAGGGAGCTAATAGTTCTGCTGGACAGAGGCACATGGAACTAATCTGAGGGGGCTGCAAAAGCCAACACATTCTGGCTAGGCTTACAGATGCCCTCGGGCAGATAGCCTAGTACTTACCTATGAACCTGTAAACTAAAACAGCCTTGTGGAGACCGAATGTATGTATGTTTTTTCTGTGCTGCCTAAGATTTCTTCCTTTTTTAAGTATGCAAGTACCCACAACAACCATACAAACGTCCATTTAATATATCTGTCTCTTTTACTCCACCCCACCCGCACACAGAATGGCTGCCATCAGTAAAGCTAGCCCCATGTTTGTACAATGGTTATAATGCTTCTGTTGTTGCAGTTTTTCTCCCTACTACCTGTTACTTGAGCAATGAGCACCATTAAAGTACCCAGTTCTCTGAGCCCATTCTAGAGTGCCATTAAAGTACTCCATTCTGTCTCCCCATTGTGTATATCAGTAGTGCTTTAGTCAGAGTAAATGTGCATATGTAGCTCTCAGCACATCCCATGGCAGTGTACAATAATGGATTACAGTTATCCACACTGTATTGTTTGCTTACATTACTTCTGACCATCTCTGTCATGTTCCTGGTTCATAGTTTTGATGACAATTCCAGTGCGCTGAAAATTAATGTTTTGATCAAGTAAAAATGACTTTACTCATTAAGTTCCATTAACAGTAAGAGCAAATTAAGCTATGGTATTGTGTAAATACACAGTAAACCTAACAGGCAGTGGCTGAAAAACAAACAGGGAAACTTACTGGCACAAATGTTGTTGGGGTTGGGAGGGTGGCCTAATGGTTAAGGTGTTTGCCTTACAAACCCAAGGTGCAGGGTTTGAGTCTCACAAGAGATAATTGGCTAGGCTTAAAATGGCTCACAAGGGCAGTTAGCCTAGTACTAATCTATGAACTATGAATCTATGAATATGTTTAAAATGAGACAGCTGGTCCATTCAACCAGTTTTCAGAAATGAACACTTGAATTCCCTAAATGTCATTTTTTGTCACTGATACATTATTGTTTTTTTCCTTGCCATAACGTGTTGTAAGTTATGCAAGTAGTGATTTTGGTGCAAACTGTATTTTTTTTAGTAGTATTAATTAAAATGTTTATGGAACAAAGTGGCACACTAAACTAGGTATAAATCCCTATGTCACAAGATGGGTTGCCAACTGGCTCACGGACAGAACCCACTGTGAAAGTAGCGGATTCCAAATCCGACATCAGACCAGTGACAAGTGGAGTACCACAGGGTTCAGTCCTGCGTCCTCTCCTGTTTGGTATCTACTTCTCTGAAGTGCAGGCCAACATAGAAGCTCTTTGGCTAACAAAGTTTGCAGATGACTGCAAACTAGGAGCCATAATCGAAACTCCTAATGATGTGGACAAACTACAAAAGGGCCTCACTGAGACAGATACCTGGTGTCAAAGCCATGGCCTGAAGCTCAATGCCAAAAAGTGTATTGTCATCCCCTTTGGCAAAAACTCTGTACCCACGAACTACCACATAGCTGGTAGTCTACTTAATGCCGAAAATGTGATGAGACCTTGGGACACAGGTGGACAGAAGTCTCTCCTTTGATAATCACATCGCCACAGTGGTCAGGAAATCCTTCTACGTGGCTCATCTCATCACAAAAGGATTCTCATCCAGAAAAAAAGAGGCCATTGTTCCCCTCTACTCATCACTCATTAGACCCATTATAGAGTACAACGCCCCTTTTGGTATGTACCTCACAAGACATCTACAACAACTGGAAAGACCACAGAAATACCTCACAAAGAGGATTACTGGCCTCAAACAGATGCCCTATGCAGACCGTCTCAAAAAACTACAGCTTTACTCCATCGCATATCGCCTACTCAGGGGCGATCTCTGCCTAACATACAAAGCTATGTCAAACCTAGAGCTGTTGGACATGTTCCACTTAAAGAAATCCCAATCCCTCCGAGCTACACACTCTAGGGACCTAAACCTTGTCACCACAATAAACAGAACATGCTGGAGGGATAGATTCCTGTCCCAGAGACTTCCCATACTCTGGAACAGACTACCTATCTATGTCAAACAGAGCTCCTCATTAGCACTCTTCAAGAAAAATCTTGATGATTGGATGGGAAATGGGAAATTCACCCCGGGGATCACTTCTGTGGCTCTGCTCAACAGGGGCACAGGAAAATAATTTTCTTGGGTGGTGAAAGCCAGTGTACATTTTTTGGCTAGGCTTTTTTGGATAGGCCGATTGCCTGCCCATGTCATCCATCAAGTGACAGGGTTAGGGTCAGTGAGAGAGAACACATTTTCCATTTCCCTAGCTTGTATTCTGTATTACTGCCATCTGTCTTGTGTTATATATACTCTTATTATTGTCACCAGGGCACAGTGGTGCAGCGGTTAACATTGTCACCTCACAGCAAGAGGTTCTCCAGTTTGATTCTCGGCTGGGGTGCCTTCTGCATGCAGTTTGCATGTCCTCTCTGCATTTGCTTGGGTTTCCTCTAGGTACTCCAGTTTCCTTCCAAAGACATGCTTCTGGAGCATTTCTCCCTGGGCATCTGCTGAAAATGGGCTCTGTTCCAGTCAGACTTTCCTGGTAAACAAATGTTAAATAAAATAAATAAATAAAAATATTGTTAGTAACTTCTTGACCATGTGTGGTATTTGTCTGTGTATTGTATCTAGCTTTCTGTTGTAACATTATGGTACTGACACAAGTAACACATTTTTAAATGTGGAGCTTTTCTGTCCAGGCCTTTGCTGAAAAGGGGCATCGTGCTCAATCAGATTATCTTGGTAAACAAAAGCAAATACATTAAGAAATGACACAGACTGCTTGATAGAGAGGGAATAAATAGCACTATGAAAGAGCTCTTACTGCCTTATGATGGGACAGGCCCTGACATTTTACGGTATTTGACTGCAGAACCCAATATAAGTATAGAAGGGAATGATGGTACATGCCCCAATCTCAGAACGTACTCCATTTGTACCCCCAGCATTACAGAGGTATTTCCCCGATTGTGTTAAAGTAAGCTATTTGCTCCATTCTTTGATTTTGCAGGAGTCTCCCTTTAAACTTCTGAACTTCTCACATACCTCAGAAATATCCTGATTTTTTTCTGGACATCCCTATTTTATTTTAAATTACAGGCTTTGCCATGTTTTCCCACTCTTACAATGCATCATCCCAAATTGCTGATGTTCACTGATGTAGTGACAAAAATTTGTTTTCTTTCTTTAAGACGTGTGAGTAGTGTGTGCATGTCACTTGCACATGGTTGTTCAGCAGTAACAGGCTGCAGCTGCTGTCCATCTATGACTACCAGTGTCTGCACTTCACTTGCTGAGACTGTACCACTCTGTCATTGGTTGAGTTAACAACGGACCACCTCACCCCGTACATTGATGACAGTATTAACCCACAATAGCTAAAAATTGAAACACCAGAATTATTATTTTCTTTTTCAGGGATGTTTTCCTCATCTTCTTCCACATTTTCACTTAACAGTCTTGCTCTGTTCTTGTACTGACTCCCCCAATTAATTTGTCCAATCCCCTGCACTGAGGAGTAGTCAGAGCGTTTTCTGGTGTATAGCATGAAGGCTGCAAGATCCAGTCAAGTGTGTGTATATGAATCAGAGACAGAGAGACTGTATTGCAAAACCATAAGTAAAGTAAAAACTGGTGTCTGTGGTCTGGCTGCCAGACAACAGCAATTACTACTTGAAATTATGGCTCAAACAGTAATTAATATCACTACTTCAAAATAATATGGATCAAACAATAATTAATATCTGTACTTCTTTAGCAGACAGACTTTCAGACTTTGAAGTGTGGGCCTACAATGGTATATTTTACATTTTATTTTATTACAGTCAAGAATACGGCTCAAATTATTTGGGGGTCCTCGTTTTTTGCATGAGCATCTGAGACAAGTTCTTTCACATGCCCTGGATCAGGTTCCACGTTAAGTGAAGCACGTAACTGACCCTATGAGCCTGTCATTTGCTTCCATCTAGCGAGTATGACTCATTTTGTGTCTGATCATCTTGAAAGGATGGCACTAAGACCAGGAAAACTTGACTAAATGAGAAAACAAATAAATGGACCCGGTACACTTTGTGAATTTATTTAAGTGCTTTTGTCTTGAAACATACAGTGGACTTCATCAGAAAAAATTCACTCATGTTAAAGACATTTAAATACATACAAGACAATGTCACATGACCATCTCATCCAATAAAAATCCACATCTTAAAAACATATTCCTTTTAAAAAGTAAAACATTAAGTAAATTGATAATAACCAATAGCTATAAGTAATCCCATCATATCAAATGTGCACTCCATAATAATTTATTTCTGATATGCTTTTAATTTTAAAGGGTACATAATGGACAATAATGCATTAAGTCCAGGAGGTATAGTAGCATTTAAATTTATATGTACTGGATCCAGTTGGTTGTTTTTTTTCATTTAGTCCTCCTGAAAGTTTGCTCCCAACTCTAGTACCTCTTTACTGCTATACTCATTGTTTGACTTGTTTCTTGTTTGTTCTTCTTTGATTTGATCACCTTCTGTTATCATCTTCCAGTCAGACTGTTTGTCAGCATAAACACTTCTCACATCTGTTGGCAGCTTGTATTCCCTACATTTGTGTTCTTTGAACTATGGAGTTTAGAGCTTCTTTCCCCAGGTTGACTTGTATTTATAGTAAAAACGTATTTAATATACAATGTTATCCAACAGGTTCACACCACATACAGAAAAAAATACTGTTATGTGGTGTATGTGAAACTGCTGGATGGATTTCTATTTTAAATGTATTTCTGTCAATATTGACAGGCTGTCTCTCCACCTCCTCCCACTCTCTTCAATTTGTCTTAATTATTTACCTTTTAATATGCATATATTTGAAAACAGTGATAGTACAATAATTAAATACAGCACCAAGTAATCACACTCTGGATTACAATAATCCAAAATAGGTCCATAAAACTGAAAAATTTGTTGCAAGTCCAGTGATGAGGGTGCATCACATACACAGATCAAAAGGTTGGAGAGAAAGCTGTAAACACCAGGCCACAGACCTCTGTCTTAATTCACTTATTTCCTCTGACAAAGCTTACAGGTCTTCATTGAAATCAGTCAGATTCTCCACACAATATTCTGATCTGCCTTGCAAGCAATGAAAAGTGCTAATTTCCTGAACTCCAGCTTTCTGAACAAGCGTAGTTTCCTCCAACCAGTCTGCTGGTATTAATTCTTCAAACTATGAATTATATATCTTATATTCTTTGCCCAAAGTGCTTACAAAGTGCTCTACTGATGTTTTCTTCAATTCTTTTGACTATAATCTAAAAATTAGTGTATCCTTTGTCAGATAGGCCTTTTTAATTACTACTATACAAAGTAATAATGTAGACAATCCGGTGTAATCAGGAAACTTGCATTTAAAAAGCTATGTAAAGAAATGCATGTATTAATATATAATGTGTGTACATATACATACGTATATACACCCACACGTGTATACAGGTGTGTATGTATGTGTGTATATATATATATATATATATATATATATATATATGTGTGTGTGTGTGTGTGTGTGTGTATACGTCTGCGTTAAACATACATACATACATAAAATTAGCCACAACTGGAGACTCTGCTTTATGTTTCAAGTGTGGTTTGTTTACAAGGAAGTATCCATCTGAAAAGGAAAATATTTGTGGTATTAAGATATGACTAATGAAAGGTCTCTCAAACGAAAATTGTCTTTTTCTAGTCAATAGACTCTGAGGCAGGGTGTTTATCCTCCTGTATTCCTATAGGCCAAAGTCTGTGTCTTTCCACAACTTCCTCAATCTATCAGACAGCACAACTCCAGTGCTCTGTCTCACATTGTATAGGTCCATGCTTGTGTGTCTCTCCCCACAGTAATTCCTCTCTCTCTCTCACACACATTGTCTTCAACTTTGCATCTCCAATATGTGGAATATTACCTTTCACAAACTGGAACAAATGGGCAAAATGTGGAACACTGACAGCATGTTAAGAACTTTAACGAAGAAGCTCACAGCATGGTTAAAATGTCTTACTTTGTAGTTTATAATAAACTTCTTTTGACTAGTCAGTATGATTCACTGTTACTTACCATGGATACTAATTAAAAATTGTTTATAATGGATGTATAGTAAGATACTTTCAGTGGGGAGCAATGTGGAATATGGACTTTTTAAGACTCAAAATGAGGAATATTCGTCATAATGAGTAAAGTTGAGAAGTATGCTGGCTCTGTTTAACAGCTAGGTGTGGCTGTCCACTTAGGGCAGCTGTGAATCCATCCTGCAGATTTCTCCAAAACTGATTGTAGGTCTACACACCCCACAGTAGTTGCCTGGGAGCAATATATGACAATGCAGACAAGTGTGTGTGTGTGTGTGTGTGTGTGTGTGTGTGTGTGTGTGTGTGTGTGTGTGTGTGTGTGTGTGTGTGTGTGCTCTACAAACAATAAGCAAACATTATAGACAATCACGAAAAACATGTCAATGCTTCAGTTCCTTTATCACTTTAATGCAGATCTAAGTTGTTGTGTCTTTCGGCTTTTCCCGGTTAGGGGTCGCCACAGCAGAACTCCGATCCGCTAATTATTGGCAGTAGATTTTTACGTGCTGAGTTGCCAGCCCTGACTCACAACCTTCAATGAAGGTACGCCCATTCACGTATGTCTCCACACAGAAGACGCTCTAGCTAAGAATCGAACAGGACAACGTCTTACTGTGAGGCGACAACGCTACCGCAGCACCACCAATGCAGATCTAAGTGTGAAACAATATATTAATGTCAAGCATCTGGGGATTTATCCTAGATTTTCATGCAGTTTGTATTTGGAAAACAAAGTACGTGAGTTTTAACAAAGGTGATAGAAAGAAGTGTCTCATAACAGAATCCTGTGGGACTCTAGAATTTGTAGTATATGAAAAGGAACAGCTGTTTAAGGCAATATGCTGCTAGCCCTACATAAAGCAGCAGTCCTGCATCTGACTCTCACAACATCCATTTGTGAGCCATGTGACTACGAGCAAATCATTTAACCAGACATGGCTCCTGATTCGCCCCTGACAGGTTCTGTAGGACCCCATGTCTGATTATAGTCCAGTCCTAGGCAATTAAATAATGGAAATTAACCTCTTGATGTCCAGAAAAGAACAGATGATAAGTAATGAATCTGAAATGGGAGCCAGGAACAGATAGAAGAGCATGCTTTTTGGGCAGATTGATGTCAACTTATCAAAGGCAATTTCAGCAAACAGAAAAAAATGAAAATCATTCAGCAAAACTGCATTTGATGAACAACTCAACAATTTTGTTTTTCCAGGGATGCAAGCTCCCTCTACACTCCCCAATGTAAGGGGACACCCTCACACCCCCTTAAGAGTATATATACCAACTCTGAGGTCACACAATAGTGGAGAAAAAAGCAAACTACTGTCAGCAAAAATAAATTCAGCAAACAGCACTTTGCTTTTGCAGTCACCAAAATTATGTTTAGTGAGACGGCATGCTCCTAATTTGGGCATAGCACTATTTATGGTCTTGCTCTTTCTAGATTCAGTGATTTTTCTTAATAAAATTTGACCTGTTTGGCTATAATGAATTTTTATATAGGCTGACATCATTTATTTAATAATGCATTTATCACCAGAATGTAATATCTGAAGACCTGCCATTCTAAAAATAAATTTGAAAATGTTCTTGTTTTAGACCTACTATTCTCTTAGTGTCACTGCTATGTTTTCAGTAGTAAAATACGTTAAAGTGTATCACAGACTTTAATGAATTTCAGAAATAGCTCATCCAAACCAGCTCTGTCATACCAAGTTGTCCTTTTGTCACCGATTCACTCAAATCAGTGTCATAAGTTTAAAGAGGTTGTCTGTGAAGTTAAAAAAAGGTGTGTGTCGAGGGAACATCTCAGTGTAATGCATGAGTAGACTATAGGTGCAGTTATAATAAACCTGTACTTACAACTCTACATCCCATTTGTAAATGGCTCCTAACATGATGGAAGCAATCTCTCTCTCACCTTGTACGCACCTGCACTCACTTGCGACAAGATTGATAAAGCCAGCCATCACTGGAGAGATGAGGATATGTGGAGCAACAATGCACATTCCAGAAGTATTTTATTTATATTTGAAATCATGTAAAATAAATGTTCCTATTCAGTGGATATCACATAACATTTATACATTTAATTAAAACAAATGCAGTTATGTTAACATGTAGCATTTAAAATGCAGCTATGGTTCAGTTTAGTTCAGGGTGGCAGAACTCGAAGATGGTTATAGGCTTGAAAGATACTGTATTCAACTACATTAAAATGTTAATGTTTTTGATAATGTCTTTAAAATTTTATTTGTGAATATTCTGTATATTTTTCTTTTTATATAATTATTTGTGTACCATTTGGCATTTGTAAAGGTAATCTTACTGTTTGTGTTTGGGAAAACAAATATGTAAGAAAGGTAATAGAAAGTAGTGTCCCATAACAGAATCATGTGGGACACCAGAAATGTTAGGATATGAATATCCTTCTTAGAATGTTTGTCACTTTCCTATTATTTTAATCATCTTGTCCATATATAGCTTGTCTGTGACATTGAACCATTTCTTCCAGATAGATTACAGATTAAATTAGACATTTAGTTAGAACTCCTTGGTTGTTGTAAACGGTAGCCAGTATAATGTATTTGCCTTGACTCACCGGGTTGGGGGGCATAGCCCACTGTGCTGTCATCAGTTTTCATACATTCACCTCTGAGAATTCTTTTGGCCTGTCTGCAGGTACATCACTTCTGCTTTGTACGTTTTCCTGCTTCCAGCATACAGAGTTCTGACAACAAGTCACAGAAGGCTATTTAAGCAGTAATCCATTCTAGGCGTGTGGAATGTGCAGTGTTTATCCACAAGTGGTACAGTTAAACCATAGACAGTAAATACTACACAGCCCATACCCCAACAGTGGTTGCAGCTCCGTAGAAGTGGATTTATTGAAAATAGTCTCTTTGTACTTGTTTGGCTTAATGTGCTGATGCCCCCCCCCACACACACACACACAAAATCACAAGCATACATGCACAAACTGTATGGGAAGTCAGAGTTTTAACACATGTATCTTCTTCTTTGTCTTTTCGGCTTTTCCCGGTTAGGGGTCACCACAGCGGAACTCCAGTCCACTAATGATTGGCAGTAGATTTTTATGGTGCCAAGTTGCCAGCCCGACGCCCAACCTTCAGCGAAGGCACACCCATTCACGCATGTCTTTCAGAGGCCACTCGACTGCGGGGAGGACATGCAGACTCCACACAGAAGGCACTCCAGCCGAGAATTGAACAGGAGAATGTGTATGTATATATATATATATATATATATATATATATATATATATATATATATATATATATTCTCGGCACGTAAAAATCAACTGCCAGTCATTAGCGGACCGGAGTTTCGCTGTGGCGACCCCTAACCGGGAAAAGCTGAAAGACACAACAACAACAACAACAACATATTTGTTAGCTGGAGAATTTCACTTTAAGACAAGTGTCCCTTTTTAAAGGTGACACATAAGGACTGTCTGATTAAGTGACTGTCTCACAGTGACACAGTTTACAAATGGAAGCTGAGGGAATCAAACTCTGGGCCACTGGATGAAGCTCATTGGCTTAACCCTGTGAACTAAACTGCTAGACAGTTGAGGTATTTTGGGACCATAAACTGCTATCACCAGTGTTAAAAAATGTAAACAGATTGTGAGTGTGGTATTCTCCAAGGATTCATTCACACACTAGTCAAATTAATATCAGTGGAGCTTAAAATAAAACTGATGAGAGTAAAGTAAGTGAAGAAGACCCTAAAACTAGTAATTCCTCATGACTGGACAGCAAGTCAACTGAGACAGAGGTCCTACAAATGGCAATATTATCCCTGTTCACATACTCAGATATCACACTGCTCCTGTGAGTAAAGTGTTGAAAGATGCACATTGTGGGTGTGTAAATGAGTGCCGGAAGTTGTGTGTTGTGCAACTGCCTGTACCAAAGAGTAAACTAATGATCAGTCAGAGCATAACATGAGCATGGCCTAACCAAATGGAGTAATGTGTGTGTTTACAGAAATGTGTGATACAGTGCATGAATAGTTTATGTTGAGAATTGGTGTATGACGAACTGTATGCCTGTTCATTTGTTGTTTTGTATATTTGAGTTTAATGCTCAGAATGAATTTTACATTGGTGAACAGCACTGTTTAGTGACGAGGGAGAGAATCTTGCCATTCCTTTGTTAAGGTGTTACATTATAAGAATTACCCAAGGCAGCATGGCATGATGTTTCATTGGCCAGTTAACATTCTAGTAAGGTTGTATGAAATTTTATGACAGCGAGACTCAGTTGCTGATTCATCCAGTAATTTGTTTCTTGGTATTATTCATTATATTGCAGTGAATGGGATCTGGAAACATCATAGTTTTGTATAGTTCAGTTAAAAGTAATAATGAGCTGAGTGAGTCCCGGGCTCGTTGCTAAGGTGCTACGTTTAATACCTGGTATATACAAGCGACGTGATGGGTAGACATTCTCCTCACTCTTTTTTCATTTCTATCCTCCCACACGCTTTGCTCCGAGTCAAAGAACTACCAACAGGTTCTCTGTTTTTAACATTGGATTAAGCACCTCTCTAAGCCATGTACACTGTAGCAGATTGGTCCCTTCCTGGTAGGGGCAAAAAGATTCTTTCTTCTTGTTTTTTAAAAATCTGCACCGTGCAGTCCCTTCAGGTAGCTGCCAGTATGCACCTCTGGAATCACAGCTGCTTTATACTCTGTAGCAGTGGGGCAATGTTACTTCCTTATGTAGAAAAGGAGAGATATTTTTAACTAATGTCCATCCAGTACCAACCCCTCAAACAGATGCAAGATGTCTGTTAAGGCTATCCTCCACATGACCTGTTTCTTCTATGTGGCTGCCATTTGGTGGGCATTCTTTATGTTGTTTTCTGTATGCTCATACCATTCCCATCTTTTCTCCTGATATGTATCTAAACTGAGTGACTAACTCAATATGTAATAAGGCAATGCATCTCCCCCTCAGTATCATGTGATTTTTACAATTGTAATATCCATTATTAATTTCAATTTAGTAGGTAGGCAAAAGTGATGACTTTGTTTGACTTCTGCAAAACAAATAACGTTTATTTTCTTTACTTTAGCACCTGTTCCTGACCTTTCCACGTGTTGTATTCATGCTTGGGTTCTTGATTGTTGTTTTCCTGTTGTTGGCGGGATACCTTTGCTTTCACTTGTACTTGGTTCTTGTGAATGAAACATCCAATGAATGGTTCAAGAAACGTCAATGGAATGTGATACAGAGCAAACATTTAAAACACAAACACAAGTCAGCTAAATGCAAAAGCAATTATCACAGAGGAGTCCTGGGAAATATTAAAGAAATTTTCAAGCCTTTGACTGATGTTGAGAAAAAACATGTGTAACCAGGAAAGTGAAACCATTGAGTATTTAATTTATTTTTTCACATTTTCTATTTTTAATATGACTGCCATTGATGATACAAGCTTTTCATACTTTTTTCATAGGAAAGTCCTAATATGTGCAAATAAGTCTTGCAAAATATGGCAAATATCCTGATGTTACAGAATAAAAAATATTTTTACTTCATATGCTGCAGAAAAGTTCTTTATATGAAATATTTTAATGTGATAAATTATGTGATAGTGTTTGGGTAATAAAAAGAAAATGTATAGTGTTTTGGCTGAAGTCCTCATTTGTCCAATAATTGTCTCACATTTCACTAACAGAATTTCCTAGTTTTGGGTATTCTAAAAAGGTGGCAACCACAACCTTCCAAGATTACATTTTTTGTTAAATGAGTCAAAGTTTACTTCCCTCAGGCCTGATTTTCCCCACTATGTGACCTTGAATAAGTCACTTAACCAGACAGTGTTTGAGGCCAACTGGGAATTTGAGCCAAGCTTCTCAGTGGTCCCCTGGACTGCAAGCCTCATAACTACATATGAAAGTAAACCAAAAGGTACATTGTACTCAGGAGGAGAATTATTACTATAGAAGACTAAATGAGTTACCTGGCCCTTGCATGCCAGCATTATCCCTTTCAAGACCACATTTGGATAGTAACATTGTGGTTACTATAATTTGCTGGCATAGTGCCATCATAATTCCCTTGGACTACCAATTTTGTTATTAAAGAGCTACAAGGAAAGAATCAGGCAGGTAGAAAGTGTCAGTGACATTATTCTACCAGGACTTCCAAGATGGATGCACACTGAGTAACAGCTTAATTTCAGGTCTCCCAGTGTGAAAACAAAAACTCAAAAAAGAGAGCAAGTGACTGTCTTTTGGGTAAATTTCAGTAACTGGCTTATAATTGCACTGCCTGGATGCCAGCAAAAAGAAATTCAGAGAACCTAAAAAAAAATCAATCTCAAAAAGGTGAGGAGAAAACACACTGGGTGGGAATATCTTGCAGCTGTTCAGCAAAAAGCAGTTCAAGCTCCAGCTTTGGTGAAGGACATGACTTCCAGTGATCTAGAGGAAAAACAAGTCTGATGTGCTCAGAAATTAAAATAAATGAAACACTAGTGGAGTATGTCAACTCAAATAAAAGGCTAGAAAAAATGGGAAGAAGTATAAGGAGATACTAAGATGAGCTAATTGTAAAAATTAAGAGGTCAACATGAAGAAAAGGCTGACTAAGTATGAGACTGTTCAAGAAGGGATGTTTCAAGAACTGGTAGAATTAGAAGACAGAGCACTTAAGGAAAACCTGAAATTTTCTGCTGTACCAGAGAAGTTGGAATGAACAGACTGTATTAATTTTATGAAAGCACAAATAAGCAACTGGACTAATATTCCACAGCAGTTATTGTTAATTGAAAGGGCACATTGTGTGCATGCTCCAAATCTGGCCATGAGGAAATGACCAAGACCTTTAATAGTAAAGATGGAATACTACCAGCAGAAGGAGTTGATTCTGACAAAAAAAGCACAAGCGTTAACTAGAAGAACAAGGAGTACATTGGAAATGAACCAGCAACTGGATTTGGGGAGATGAGATCAACATGAAGAAAGCCAGCAACTCAGAAATTCATGAATAAATGTGTTATTACAAAGAAATAATTAAATGTTTGAAGTATGATGGAACAAGAAAACCTTGGAATATTGGACTTTTTCGACTCTGTTAAATTTGTAGAGACTCCAAAGCATATGTCCTACTTTGTTATTAATGCTTAGAAGAAGATTTATGAGAGGGGAAGAGGAGGGAAAGAGTCAACTGTAAGTAAAACAAGATGTTCTTAACTGTATTTTTATGATACATGGCACTACTTGCATGTTATAAAGTAAAGCGTTTTCAGCTGATGTGTATAATAAGGAGAGTAAAGTAAACAGGTGCACCTCTTTTTTTTCTTCTTTCCTTCATGCTCAGTTTTAAGATATGTACACACTGCAGTGTACAAAGAGAAGAAAGCCTGGACAAAATAGCATGATATAAGTAAAATCGATATGCTTGTTCTTATTTTTGCATAGGGGAATGATTGGACTAAGTCTGTTGTCTTCATTTAATAACAAGTTTTTAGGGTAAACAAATACATATAAAAACACAAAATGTAATGAATATTGTGTAGTGTTTCCATTTAGCACATAAATGTTCACAGTATAACGTGTAGTGGAAGGCAACTGTATCTGGTTCTCATGTTTCTCTAAATACAGTCTTTTAAGGAACAATAAAAACAGGATATTTCTTTCTTTCAGTGGCTAAGAGATGTTTTTGAAGGCATTCAAGTTGTTTTCTTCTTTTGGGAGAGGAATAAAGATAAGACAAACACAGACAGCACTTAGTGGAAGTAGAAGCACAGGTTGTGTCATGCATCCTAGCATGGATAACATTCATTATAGGTTAATTTAAGCCTGTGAGTGTTGCTGTCAATTCTGGGACAGTTGTTCCTACTAGGAGTGTTAAAGGTCATTATTTGAAGATGCACATAGTTTTTTATGTTAGTATTCAGTTAATAGGTCTTGGGTGTTCCAGAGGTGCATTTTTTGAGGGTATTCATTAAAGCAAGAAGTTTCATAAGATGTGACTTAGGTTCAAATGGATATGTCAAGAAACAACTGTGTAAAAGATCATCGTGCCAGACATTACTGTATGCATGTAACACAAAAGTTGAAACTATTTATTTAAAAAAAATTGTTATACATAACAGGTGGGAATAATAACTTCTTATCATAATGACATTTTTCCATATTATCTTTAAATGTGCATGGTTTCATAGACATATACAAAAAAGAAAAAAGTAGTGAACTGTATTAAAACAATGCAGAGTACAAAAAGCTATGCTACAGAGGGCACATTCAGAAAGAACTGAGCATCTGAATTTCATAGTAAGGATTTCAGCATGGTTATTCAGTGAAATATCTGAGACAGAGATAAAGGGAAGTAGTTATATTAATTGCAAGAGGTGCTCCAATAGTGATAGAAGAGGACAAAAGAGATAATTGTAGATTTGTAATAATAAGGAGCTGCTAGCAAGGAAGGAGGATTATACTGGTATGTATTTATTTTCCAGCTGAAACTGCTACAATAGAATGTAAGAAAACTCTGGAAGAAATAATCAGCTTTCAACTGGAAATATTACTTGTAGGTGGGGACTAGAATTTGACTTGCAAAAGTGAGAGTATATCTGGGGGCCAAGAATGGAAAATATAACAAAATAGGGTAGATTTTTGAAGAAATGTATGAAAATATTTGGTATGGAAGATATGAATTCAGTAGTAGAAGTTGAGAGAATTTACATATTATTCCCCAAGGTATAAAAACTGGCCTCGGCTAGACAGAAATTATATTTCACAGGAGCATGTCCATTTAATTGAAAGTTTTGATACACATCCAATAACTGTTTCAGATCATGAGCCAATATTAACTAAAATAAAAATGCAGAATGATGAAATAAATATAAGACACTGAGGCTTCCCCATCTATGTGTTAATAAGTGAGGAACTTAAGGAATGGGTAGTCAAAATTATTTGGGAGTTGTTAGAGAAGATAGAAATTTCGTCTAGAAATGTAGCTAGGGAGTGGGATAAAGTTAAAAGTGGAATTTAAAAATAGAGTGGAAATAAAAGAAAAAGTGATATGATTAAGAAGTAACAAGAATTATTTAGACAGACTGACAAAGGTTAAAGTATTCCAGAATGGGGGAATCTCACAGAATATGAAGAGGTGCAATGCAGAATGCTAAAGAGAGAATAATGTACTACCTCGATAATGTTCATGAGTTTAGAAAGATTGCTGTTAAACACCTGTTTTATGATAATAACTCAAGAGCACAAAAACTTTTAGCACAACGGCTCAGGCAGCAGAAAGAAGGGGTTGTTGCCAAGCTTAGGGAGCCTATAACAAGAAACATATCCAGAGATTCTGTAGCGCTCTTAGAAATGTTTTGGAAATTTTATGAAAATCTGTATAAAGCAGAATAATTTAGAAATAAAAAAGTCCAAATGGAAATGTTTATGGAAGAATTAAATATGTCAAAGTTAGAGGCCGATGAGGCTCAATTACTAACAGGATAGGAGGAGATGAGTTAAAAATGGTGATGTGCAACCAATCACAGGAAAGTCCCCAGGAATAGATGGTATTCCTGTGGAAGCTTGGAAGCTAAGAGGGAAGAAAGTGATAAAGAGCTGGAAGGTTTTGTTTAACTGTATTTTAAAAGGAGGAGAAGTACCACCATCCTGGATGAAGGTGGTGGTAACAGTAATGCCTAAAGAAGATAAAGATCCAACAGATCCAGCTTCATATAGACCCATTTTGATTCTAAACTATGATTATAGGTTCATAGGTTCATACTAGGCTATCTGCCCTAGGGCATTTATAAGCCTAGCCAGAATGGGTTTGGCTTTCGCCACCCATTTTAAATTTATTTTGCTATGCCCTTTTTCGAGGTTAGTATACTGTGCCTCTGTCTAACAGTGACACAGAAGTGATACCCGGGGTAAACCTACGATCTCCCATCCACTCATCAAGATTCCTCTTGAAGAGAGTCAATGAGGGACTCTGCCTAACCTGGACTGGGATTTTATTCCAGAGTGAAGGGAGCCTCTGGGTTATGAATCTGTCCCTCCAGCATGTCCTATTTATTTCAGTGCTGAGGTTCAAGTGTCTCGAGCGCGTAGCTCGATGGGATTTGGATTTTCTGAGGTGCAGCATGTCCATTAATTCCGGGTTGGACATGGCTTTAAACGTCAGGCACAGATCGCCTCTGAACAGGCGGTATGCCACTGAGTAGAGCTGGAGTTTTTTTAACCGGGCAGCATATGGCACCTGTTTGAGCCCTTTGATCCTCTTGGTGAGGTACTTTTGGGGTCTTTCCAGTTGCTGCAGGTGTCTGGTAAGGTACATCCCAAAAGAGGCATTGTACTCAATTATGGGCCTGATGAGGGATGAGTAAAAAGGCACGATGACCTCCCCTAATCTAGATGTGAATCCCTTCATGATTAGTTGGGCTATATAAAATCTTTTTCTAACCACTTTGGCCACGTGGTTGTCAAATGAGAGATTGCTATCAACTTGGGTCCCCAGGTCCCTAATTACTTCTTCTGTACTTAATGGATTACCACCTATGTGGTAATTTGTGGGCACTTTGTTTTTGCCAAAGGGGATGACTATACACTTTTTGGCGTTTAGCTTGAGGTCATGGCTCTGGCACTAGTTGTCTGTTTCTATGAGGCCCTTTTGGAGGATGCTTGTGTCGGCTGGAGAGTCTTTTATGGCGCCCAGTTTGCAGTTATCTGCAAACTTGGTCAGCCACAGTCCTTCTGTGTTGGCCTGTACCTCCGAGAAATATATACCGAACAAGAGAGGTCCCAGGACTGAGCCTTGTGGGACGCCACTTGTAACTGGTTTGGAGTCTGACATGGCTCCAGCAATTCTAACCATGTGGGTTCTGTCCTTGAGCCAGTTTGCAACCCATCTAGTGACATAGGGGTTTATATTTAAGCTGGTGAGCTTATCTATAATGCCCAAGTGGGGTATTGTATTGAAGGCTTTTGCGAGGTCCAGGTAGGCTGTGTGGACCACCTTCCCTTCGTCAATGGCCTTGGTGACTGTTTCAAAGAAGTCGACCAGGTTTAAGAGGCAGGATCTGCCCTTAAAGCCGAACAGGGTAGGATCCAGTGTCTGTAGGTCCCCAATATCTTTATTTATGAGGTCCATGATGATCCTTTCCATAGCTTTGCAGACCAAGCTAGTCAGGCTTATGGGGCAATAGTTTCCAGGGTCCGTTGAGGCACCACCTTTGTGGAGAGGGACCACTGTTGCTGTATGCCACTCTTTGGGCACATATCCTGTAGTAAGGCTGAGATTAAACAGTAGTTTTATGTTTGAGTTTAGCTCTTCTAGGAGTTCATGTAGGACGCAGCCCGGGACACCGTCTGGTCCCATTGATGCTGTGTTTTTTGCTTTGGAGAGGGCGGCTCTTACCTGAGCATCTGAGATGGCAGGGGGGGCAGCACTCTGCTGGGATAGATATTTGCCCTTTTGGTGTGGGGGGGGGGTTACGCTGAACCTGTCAGCTAGGATGTTGGCAATGTCTGTGGGTTCAGTGTATTTTTTGTCATTTTGGACTAATTCTGAGCATATCTGGGAATTCCCACCCAGGTTCCTAACATAACTAAAGAAAGCCTTGTGATTATCCTTAGTGTCCTGTGCAATTTTTCTCTCGAAGCTGGCCTTAGATGATTTTATGAGTGCCCTTAGTTTTTTGCTAATACTGATCAGAGATGCCTTCCCTAGTGTTTATCTCTATAATGGCTAAAAGAATGGCAAAGGTGATGACAACATTGATAGATACAGATCAGTGAGGAGGAGGGGAGACAAACATTTGACAATTAAAAAAAAAACAGTTATGATCCAGATGGAAGCAGAATGTAAGAAAATACCACTGTTGATGGTAGGTCTTGATGCAGAGAAAGCATTTCACAGAGTAATCTGGGATTTTGTGAGCAAGGGAGTAGAATCATTTGCATACTCTGACAAAACGATAAGGTTTATTTGGAGGATATATGAGGGACTGGAGGCAAAAATTTGTGTGTGTGTTGGGGGGGGGGGTTCCTCATAAGTTCTGCTTGACTGGAGGAAACAGGCAGGGGTGTCCACATTCCCCTTTGTTATTTGCATTTTATTTAGAGCCACTGACAAAGAAAAGAAGTGGGTCAGAAATTTAAAGATATAGTTGGTATGGTAGTCAAGAAAAATTGACAAAACCAAAAAAAGGACATTTCAGGGATCATTATTATAACACTGAAGAGGCGTTTAAGCGAACGCCTCTTTGTCGATAAATAAAGACCGATCGCACTAAAGTGCGAGCGGTCAAAACAGCGAATTCTTTCCCTGGGAAAGAATTTGTTTGCTCAAACACACACACACAAACATAACTATGTGGGTGGCTTCGCCAGCCACACACCCCCCAACATGGGGGGTCTGCCCCCCACACCCCCCTAACTAAATATACCAACTCCGAGATCGCACTACAGTGGAGAAAAGGGCAACATTGTGTAGTTGGCCAACTATACCTTTGCCCTGTAAAGTATTCATCAAATCGTTTAAATGCGTTTTGATGAATACTTGTCGCTCATTTGGTGTTCGATATTACAACATTTCGACGTAATATAGACCCCATTTCAGTGCTGTGGAACATTCTGACACAGTTTCAGGTCTTTTCGGGATACAAAATTAATGAAGATAAAACAAAGACAATAGCTACAAACTATTTACTCACACAAATTGGTTCATTATTATCCATATTTATGGGGACATGATAGAATGAATTATGTAGCAGTATGGATTAAAAAGATTACCTTTATTCAGCTTACCCCTCTCATCACATTTTTATAACCTCTGCAGCAGAAGGACCAAAAACTAAATCTCTAACCAAAGTTGAATTTCAAATTCCATTTTTCACATTCTCTGAGAGGTTTTGAGAACACAGCCAAGCAAACCTCCTGAACACAGTACCAGTGGCAACAGCCCTGGAAGCAGTATATCTACACAGTAATAAACACACTATAACAATGAGTAATGACCTGAGAAATAGAAGTGACTAAGCCAAACAAAGCAGATTTTTCCTGACAGGAAGGAATATACTTTCACATGAGCCTGACAATTTAAAAATTCTAAAAATTAAAGATGCAGAAACATACACTTTGTATGTTCTATCATCTTTCTTAGGTGCAGTAGGCTGACTATCTTTCGATGTTCTACTGAAAACAGTGACACCTTCTGGAAATAGTGTCAGAGAAAGAGGATTCTTGACAGAGAGATTCTGATACTGTGTTTTACTCTGAGTCTGAATCAAAAATCTGAGGAGAAAAACCTGCTTCTGTTCCATCACATTCCTGTACAGATTAAATTTCTTAATTAAGTAGACAAGGAATCCTTTTTTTCTCTTAACAGAAACCACCTGAAAGAAGGCTCAGTAGCTTATACAAGACCCCTAGCTAAAATTAATAATCTACTCCTGATCAGAGAGACTGGAGCAGGAGAAGATATATGTTTTAGGTTTATGTTTCTTTTTGAGAGTAAAATTATGGCAAACAGGATTTTTAATTTCAGCAACAGCTTTCCCGGGCTTTGGCACAACATTCTGGTTATGCAGGGTCACCTTCCCTGTCTCCCAAGAATGACAAAAGTGGTTCTCTCCTACTCTTTAAAGGAATCCCAGAAGTGACAGAGGATGTGCCTAACTCCTGGTCCACAAAGGTTGTATAAGACAATACAAGAGGGATCAGGGGGAAAAATTAGTTGTCTGAGGAACCAGCTTTAACCACAGCAGTCACCCACGTGCGACTGACATAAATCGCTAGCCTGCTGTGATAGCAAAGGTTGTTTAGTTAACCTTTTTCTTTTTAAGGCTGGAAGAAAAAAAACAACAGTGGGGACTAGTAGTTAGTTCCATGCTCAAGCCAAAAATGATGCCTCTTTCCCAGTGAAACTAAGTAGCACATGCCAGAACAATTTCAAAAGTAGTATGAAGACACTTTTTCCAATAAAAACACAGTAAAAAGCACTCTAATATACTTTACCAGACCCAAAAAGCAACTTAAACACAGTTTCTCCACAAAAAAAAAAATGGATTTAGAATGTTTAAATCAACTTTTAAACTGCCAAACTCCAAAGTGCACTCATGATTAAAAGTACAGCAAAGTCATGTGACTGCCAATAAAAACAAACAATCCTAGCTTAAAAAGTGCTGTCCCACACAGGAAAGTAAATTTAAACATTAAAAAAATACATGAAAAGTTTTTCCAAAAGGGAACTTATCTGACCAGCAATGCAACAGCACAAATTGACCCATCAGTCTTTTGTAGCCCAGAGAGGAGCTCTTGATCTGATGTTGTCAGTCTTCATTCTGTCCTCAGCAAGTGGGTTTGGATTCAGTCTGTTGGATCTGACTCTACCGATGCTAAAGCTTGCAGCCACCAAATCTCTTCAGCTTCTCCCTTACCCACAGTGCACATACCAAATTACCTCAGATCTCATTTACCGCTTCTAGGTATTGGACGTGGTTACCAATCTCTCTTGAGCTGTGTTAGATAAGTAAAATTTCTCTGTTTTCTTTGTTAAATAGTTTTTCATTTTTTTGTGGTTGAAATCGTTACTGTTTTTATTCCACTTCTATTTGCACTCCCTTACGACTATGTCGTAGTTGGTATTCCCTTGCTTCTTCTCATAACTAGTGCTGTTAGTGGGTTATAATTATTATAATTATATGTGTTAATATTTGCTGCTGCTCTTATTCCTTTGCCGTTTTTGTACTTGGTACATTTAGATACTATCGTTAGTATTTCCCTTTCTTTATGACTTTGTTGTAGTTTCTCTCTATACCATTGTTGGTATCCCCACCCCCCTTTTTCTTCTTCTTCTGCTATCCTTTCTCACCACCTTTCTCCATGGGGGCATCCTGTACTGAAGCCTCAGGTTCCCTCACAGGGAATTTTGATTTCCTCTCCCAAGACTTCCCTAAAACATCCCGCTGAGGACGTTCCCAGGAAGAGAACATGCAAGAGATACTTTCAAATCCCTCCTAAAAGATCTCCTATTCAAAACATGGATATGTTCCTGTACAGAACCAGACTACTTTCACCTGTTCCTGACATTCAACATTCCTAGATCACAGGTGTACTGTGTAGTTTCAATTAGTGCATAGTACTGTGAACCAGGTGTTAAGGGCACCTTTATAGTTATGATTTCTAGTTTATGACCCTGTTTGGCTATGGATATTTCTTTTTGAATTTATATTCAAGCAATTGTATATTTGTTGTATAATATCTTGTTTGTTTCTCAATATTCTAATTACTGTATGCTGCATCATTTGTAAAACTCTGATTTTACTCTTTTTTTATGTTCTATGCTCTTTGTACAAAATAGCTATGTTTATATAATTTTTTATTATTATTATTATTTTTTATAATTTTTTTACTATGTATCTGGAGCTTTTCTCCCCAGGCTTCCACTGAAAATGGTCACCTTGTGTCCAGTTGGACTAACCCGGTAAACAAATGGAAAATAAATAAATAAAAATAAATAAGAGGAAGCACCTAGACTCCCCACAGGAGTCTGTCACCAAAGACACGGATTTTGACGAGGGCGAAGGGTCCCCACGATCATCTCCTGAATATGTTCCATTTGGAGACATCTTAGAAATTCTTAAACAGAGGAGTGGCTGGACTCTCTCCAACCCTATGCTGGAGGAATCTGTTCTCCTAGAGACTTTCATTGCGGGAACCTCTACCTCCTGGGTGACTCCACCCGATGACAAGCTCATTGACATGATCTCTAGGCAGGCATGGAAAGAACCCATCTTCATAGAACCCTTACCTCGGAGACCAGACATGATAACAACACCAGCTGCGGACAGACAGTTTTGGGGGAAAGGGGTTCCAGTTGATACCATGGTCATTGTGGCAGCCACAAAGAAGGAAGGAATAGCCAATGAAAGTTCCACTGTCCATCCCCCCAAACAGGAAGTCATGGGCGATGGCCAGACTAGGGAAGCGTGTCTTTGCTTCAGCAACCTTTTCCTTGTGGTTGCTGAATTATTTGGCACATTTTATTAGACTTCAGGGAGATTTGACCAAGGAATTTATCAAATACTCTCTCTGGAGATGTTTCTGCAGAGGTTCAAGGTTTGGAAACTTTTCAGTTGGCAACTCTACAGTCAATATCCAATAATTCTATGAGGGTTAGTTTCCAACATAGCGGAATGGACCTCAAGAGCTGCGGGTTCAGGCATTTCCATGAGGAGACATACCTGGATGCTCTTGAGCAATTTTGCGAAGCCAATTTAAGTCCAATTTTGTCAATGCTCCCTTTGACAGAACTACTCCTTTTGGCCCTAAGGTAAAGGAAATGCTGTCCAGGTATGCAAAGGATGGAAAGAGCTTGTCTGCCATAGGCATACATTTTTCAGTCCACCTACCCCAAAGATTCTACTCCAGGAATTAGAGGAGTGGTATGAAATGTGGTTCAAAAAGTCCCAAGGTCCTTTCCATGACCCAGATGGAGGAGGTTCTCCCTGAATCAGGGGGCTCCAATTGACGTCACCCTCATGGCAGAGGTGGCCCACAAAACCAGGGTTCATGAGAATCTTACTTTGATGAGCCCTACCAGCGTTCCTGAATGGAGACCTGACTGTCCACCTCTGGAAACAGGGAACAGTTATCCCTACACCAGAGAGTCTGGCTAGACTTAAAAGATACTTGGGTGCAGAGAATTATATCCAGAGGTTATATGATATCATTTTTCCTACCACCACCAATTCTCAGAAAAATCCCTGATGTTCCATCCTGTCAAGAGGGATCAAGCAGCAATTTAGATTCAAAAGCTGATAGAAAAAAAGAGTCATCCAAGAGGTCCCATCAGACTAGATAGGATCCAAAACTTACTCAAGGTTCTTTTTAGTGCCAAAGAAATCAGGGAATTGGACACCAGTTTTGGATCTCACAAATCTAAACAAATCTGTTCACTGAACCAAGTTCCGGATGGTCACGGTTCAGTCCATTCTCCCTTTTGTGGGCAAGTATGACTGGATTTGTTCAATAGATCTTCAGGATGCCTATTATCACATAAAAATGAACAGGCAATCAAGAAAGTACCTGTGCTTCCAGCTGGGAGCCAGTCACTACCAATTCAGAGTACTGCCCTTTGGACTCACCACAGCCCCCAGGGTGTTCACCAAATGCATGGCAGTAGTAGCAGCTTACCTAAAACTGCAGGAATTCCACTTGTTTCCCTACCTGGTCAACTGGCTTATTACCACTCCGACCAAGCATCAACTCATACATGCAAGGGATCAGGTTCTCCACACCTTTGCTGCCCTACGAATAACCATAAACTACAGCAAATCACAACTTCAGCAAACTCAGACATTGGAATTTATTGGAGTGCTTCTTAATACAAAGGCTACCATTGCTTCCCTTCCACCATACTAAGTTCAAACAATAAGGTCATGGGTCAAGAAGGTTGTAGAGAACACCTCAATTTCAACCCACACAGTTCTCTGAATTCTAGGCCTCATGGTTGTGGCGATAACCTTAGTTCCATTGTCCAGGTTTTACATGTGGATTCTTCAATGGATGCTGACTACTCAGTGGTCAGTTTTCCATCATTCAGTGTCATACTGGATAAGAATTATAAAGACTTGCAAGAGAGATCTGTATTGGTGGATCCAATCTGATCAACTGCTCCATGGCCATCCCTTCATTCCCCCAAAAGCCCAAGGCCATAGAAACCACAGATGCTTTCCAGATAGGGTGGGGGGCTGGGGAAGACAGTTCAGGGTGCTTGGTCCCCCTGAAGAGGCCAATTTGCATATAAATGTTCTAGAGATGAGAGCAGTGCTCTTGGCATTGTGAGCATTTCAAGATGTTCTTTCCTCTGGAATGATTGCACTTCAGAAGGACAGCATGTCAGTTGTCTTGTACATCAACAAACAAGGGGGAACCAAATATTACCCATTGTGTCAAGAAGATCTCAGGGTTTGGCAATGGGCAATCTCTTCTGACCGCTTTCTTTTAGCGATGCACATTCCAGGGAGATCCAACATGATCGTGGGCAAACTGAGCAGCTATATTCTTCTTCCACATGAGTAGTCCCTCAACAAGAAAGTGGTGGACACAATTTTCCATCAGTGGGGCCAGCTGGGTTGTGATCTTTTTGCCTCTCCCCTAAACAACAAGTGCAGCAACTACTTTGCCCTGATTCCCTCACACAGGCTGTCACCAGGGATGCTGTACTTCACAATTGCCACCCTGGTCTCCTTTACGCCTTCCCACCAGCCCCATTGATTTCAACATTTCTGCAGAAAGCTGCCAGGTCGTAGACCACAGTAATCCTCATTGCCTCCTGTTGGCCTTGACAAATTTGGTTTCTCTTCCTATGACCTCTCCTGGTTCAACCACCATGGAATCTAGATCGAACTCTGGACCTCCTGTCTCACCAGATGGGCATGTCACACCCAGATATACCAAAGCTCAAGCTGACTGCTTGGCTTTTGCAGTTCTCTTAGTAGCCAGACAATCTAGGCTCTCATCACGTGTCCGATGTATAATTTATCTTCCCATAAACTCTCAACAAGAAAAACATATTCCAATAAATGGAGAAGGTTTGCCCTTTGGGCTCAGCAACACAATCTTGACCCCTTTTCACCTACTACCAATCACATTTTAGATTTTGTGAAAGTGTAACTAGCAGCAATTTCAAATCACCATATGGGTTTTAATGGTGCATCCATAACTTCTCACAAATTGAGCAAGGTCTTCTTAAAAGGGACACTTCTTCTAAGGCCACCTTTTAAAGACCCTACTCCTCCATGGGAGTTAAATTTGATGCTTCAGTCTCTCACACGACCTCCCTTTAAACCAGCTGCTACATGACCTTAAATATCTTACAGAAAAGACAATTTTCTTGGTTGCCATTACTTTCGCAAGAAAAGTTTCTGAGATCCAAGCATTATATTCTAAACCTCAATATGTGTTTTTCCACAAAGATAGACTGACCTTGTGTACCAACCTGTCCTTTCTTCCAAAGGAGGTATCAGAACCTAACATCAGTACGGCTATCGATCTATCATTTTTTCCCCAAGTTTACCAACAAAAGATAATATAGCATACATATACTGGATGTTCATAGACAATTGCTGTTCTGTTTGCATAGAACAGAAAAAATCAGGAAAGCTGACTAACTGTTGATTTCTATGTCTGAACCAACATTGGGAAAACCAGTTAACAAAGTTACCCTATCAAAGTGGTTGACAAATTGTATTTCCTTTTTCTATGCTAAATTGGGCATTAATCTTACACATCCCTTGAAAGTGCATTCAACTAGATCCGTAGCTACTTCCACAGTTTTTCAGTCAAGAATGTCCATAGATGATATTTGTGCAGCAGCAACTTGGGCCACTCCCCATACCTTTGTCACTCATGACAAGTTGGATCTGGTCTCTAGAGGCAGGGCATCATTTGGTTCTATAGTACTCAGAAATATCCTTCCTTGAGTCCACCCTGGAAATGATGTAGCTAGGGACACTGCCCCACCTGTTGAGGGTACAATGAAGATTGACAACATCAGATAAGTTATTAGTTACCATAACATTCCATCTGTGTTGTCGATCTTCATTTTTCCTCAACTCCCGTCCCACCAACCCCCATCCTGTGGCATCTGGAGGAATGAGTATTTACAAGGCCTCTCTTTCTCTGAATGTGGATATAGGACTTCTGGATATGGCTTTTTCCATAACTCTCTTAATCTTCCTACAGTAATGTAGCAGAAAACAAGATCTGAGGTAATTTGGTAAGTGCATTGTGGGTAAGGGAGAAACTTGAGAGATTTTGTGGCTGCGAGCTTTAGCATAGGCCAAGTCAGATCCAATGGATCAGATCAGAACCCACTTGTTGAGAATTAGTGAAGATTGAAAACACAGATAGAACATTATGGTAAGTATAGAACTTATTTTTTCTGCAGCAGGAAAGCTCTGATGGGTTTCACAAACCTGTCTTTTGAATCAGCTCAGCTTAAACTAACTAATGGTTTTAGTGAGTGTATGATTCCTTGAAGACTGGCTGTTATATAGCATGCAAGGTATAAGTTATGGTGCTGCAGTAAACAATACAAAGAACTTGCTATAAGCCATGCTGGTGCAGTGAACAATATGAAGAACATCAGAGAATACTATAAAAAATGTTGGAGAAGAATACATTTTTTCCATACATCTTTCAAAGGCTTTTCTATTCTTGTCAGAAGGGTGTGGGAATGGCAGTAAGTAGATGTTTAACTGCTGGATCTGATCTGAGGTTAGAAAATAACTTACAAGACTGAAGAACGTTTTACGTTCTATCTGCTTTATTAGGGTCACAGGCAGGCTGTCAGACAAGTTCTAGGCTACAATAAATGCATCCTCTAATGCTGGCAGAATAGGAAGAATCCAGTTGCATTAAATCATATTTATTTAAATATCGTGGAAAGTGGAATATTGTTATGGTCCCACTGAAACAACTGGATATGATTTCAGAAAAAGAAAATCATACCAAGGAACAGTCAGAAGAAAAACTCTACTCAGAATGAGAAACTTGGGGAGAGAACACAAAAGTTGAAAAAATGTAATTTTTTTCCAACAAAAATACAGTGAAAAGCAGTTTAAACACTTACCCCAACCACCAAAAGTAACACAACACACTTTTAGACAGAAAAAAGTAGTTTTAAATAGGTTTTAACAACTTTCCCTTCAAAAATAAGAAGTAACACTCCCAGCAAAAGTGACTAGAAGTCACATAGCAATCATTAAAACACTTTTTCCTAGCTTAAAATAAATATATTTACAGAAAAAAGACCCCCCCCCCAAATGGAACTCTTCTGCTAAGCAATGGAGAAGTGTTAGCTGGCTGTCAATCCTTGAAAGCCTGCAAGCTGTGCACTCTTTGGTGGCAGGAAAGCTCTAAGTGCTTGACACCCAAACCACTATTTTTATTCCACTCTGCTTCAGCTGATAGCATATAATCAATATAGCTAAAGCAACTTCAGCAGTGATCTAATGATGACCCCCCCCACACACACACACACATATATAATTGTACACACTATTATTTATATGAAAAGAGGGTAACCTAATTGGTTAGACTATTGGTTAACAGTTTTGTGGCATCTGTCTTCAGTTAGACAGCTTAGGCCTACTAGCAATAAAAGTGATATTATTTGGTGTGTTTACATTTGGCTTGATTAAGAACAGTCGGGTAAATGGGTTTTTCTACCAAAATCCAGAATGGTGACAGTACTGCCATGTCAGAAAGAAAGCTGTGGGGAATTGTAGAATTCTGCCAGCCTTAACTGGCAACTATGTGTGTTGTGTGTAAAAATAATACTTTGTGTGTTAGGCAGTTACTGTGTTTAAAGGAGGAACTGTAAGACATTGGTTCACAGAGCAGAGAGGCAGGGGCCGGGGGGGGGTGCTTAGCCAAAGGCTCAGCTCTGTAACTGGCATGTCTGCAGTCCAGTTTGGGTGTGGAGTATACCCACAACAACAGTGCATATTTTCTTTACGCTCCTGGGGCCAGGTTGTGTTTTGTGAATTAAATTTTGTAATGGACTTGGTGTACTTTTTTGCTATTAATTCATCTTTGATTGGTAATAGTGATATTCAAACCCTGTTGGTGCCAGCTATCTTGATGTCACAATGGGTGGCACTCTGGAAGACACATTGGTGGCAGTGGTATCTCCCATCATACTAGTGGCAATACTGGAATTGCAGTTATTCAGCCTAAAACAGCTTTGTTGCCAAATGTGTACATGTTAACTCTTGCAATCATAAGGTAAAATATATAGAAGTATGGTCGTGCAAAGCAGTTATTTTATTTTTAGTCAGCTTTGTTTAGTCTCAGTCTGAAATGAGCTATTCAAACAACTATATAAAATGTCAGCGGGACAGCTGTCAAAGGAATGCAAAGTAAAGGAATCCAGCAGAATAATATGTCCAGAGAGAAGATGCCGGCAGCTTTGTGTACAATGCAGCATGAAAAGAGTGTGCAAGAGGCAGACAGGGCAATCAGTTCCATACAAAGAGGATTTTAAAGCCAAACTGGAATTGCAGAGACAGGCACTTGAAATGAACCATATGGAACTCAATACAACTGACTGAATGTAGCAAGCAAATGGAGATAGATGAGACAGAAAAGCAATGTCAGCATAAAAAGAAGATTATCCTAAAACCACACGAGTTATGGTGACTAGCGGGTAATAAATCACACCCAGGAAGCCCAGTTTAGTACATTTTTCATCAACATTAAGCGGAGTATAACTTGGATAGCTTTATGACAGCCTTTGAAAGAGCGTGTAATCAGCACCAAGTTGCCCAAGAGCACTTTGTGAAGTTTATAACTCTATTGCTCATGGGTAAAGCAATGCATGGAGTGTCAAAACTCAGTGATGTTGATTGCTTAAAGTATGCAAAGTTAAAGAATGTTCATTTGCTTCATATAAATTGTCACTGGAAATACACAAAAATAAGTTTAAGGAATACTGGAGAAAGGAAGCAGAAATCAGTACTTATTTTTTTACAAATGGGTGAATGGATGCGATGTCACCACATTTGAAATGCTTGCAGATATTTTGTTCAGGGAAGAAACCCTTAGCACTATGCCTGAGGACAAGAGGACTTAATTGGTAGATTAGATAACACTGCTGAGAGGCTGGGGAGGAAGATGAACATTTACCCAGCTAGGAGAAGAAGAGGGACCTTTGCCTAGCTAGGAGGTGAACAGGGATATTTACATAGCTAGGAGATAAATAAGGACATTTACCAAGCTAGGAGAGCAACGGGGATATTTACCTAGCTAGGAGATTGCTACTGCACATGGGTATAAGGAAATTCTTGGGGGATAGCCTAAACCATCCCAAAAGGTTACACAGAACAAGGCTAGGCACAGGAAATCCAGGTAGTATTGCAGGAATTTGTGGATGTGGTCACTGGTAAGCCAGGGTGTACCCACCTGATGGAATGCCACAGACACAGGACTCCAGTGCACCATCATACAAGCTCCTTACAAAGTGCCTGAAAAAAGTTAGACAAGCTGAAAGTTATGTTGGAACTATGTGTAATCTTTGAGTTCGTAAGTCCTTGGGACTCATCAGTGGTGCTGGTGCCAAAGAGGAATGGCAGCACCCAGTTCTTTGTGGACCACAGGAAACTAAACAATCACAAAGAGTCAGATGCTTTTACCCTTCCCCAAGACAGGTGAAACCATAGAGCAGCTAGGTGGAGCTAAGTAACTAGCTACTGTTGGTTTGACCAAGGGTTACCAGCAGATACCCTTAACACCTGCAGGGAAGAAGAGGTCTGTTTTGTGACCCCATTTAGGTTGTATGAGTTTACAAAAATGCATTTTGATATGAAGAATGCTCAGTAAGATTATGTCCTTGCTTACCTGGATGGCATTGCTATATGTTTGCAACATGTTAGGAAAAAGCTGGACAGACTGCAAAGTACAGGACTGAATATCAAAGCTAACAAATGTTAGGTGAGAATGGCAAAGGTTTCATATTTGGATCACAGAGCGGGTGGTGGAAAGTGTATGTGAGTGTTAAAGGACATTTGTTGCACAGTACATATAACCTAAGTACTTTACACTTCTTTTTTGGAATCAAAGGGAAGTTGGCAGTTGAGGACTTGGACATCATCTTACTCTGGGCAAGGGCCTTCAGTTTCTCATTTTTTCAAGTAAAATTTTAAAGATGACAAATGACTATGCAACATGTTAAACAGAGCAATCTTTGTACTCATGCTCAGCTCCCAAACAAAATAAACAATTTGGATAGTGATCATGGTGCGGAATCTGCCTCCAGCAGTCATGTCCCTCAAAAAAGAGAAAGAGGAGGGTCTCTCCAGTGCCATTATTTATTTGCCCAATGGCAAGGACGAGGCACAAATCAAATCATATAGCTGGCAAACTAATGGTAGTTTGTCTCGACTGACGGTAACAAATTACTGAGGTATTGAATTCTGTGTGTCATTCATGTGCAGTGATGTCTGATGGGGACTGAGGTCATACATCAGAAGGATGGCAAAAGGAGAGGGTGACCAGACTTTGGTATACTGGATAGACAAATGGCAGGATGCCCCCTTCATTATTAATACTGCAACAGTGGTCATGGAAGGATATAAACTAAATTCCAGATATCCAAGCTCCCTGGCTGTATCTTCCTACAGAAATAGTGACTCTAACTGACATAATGTATGATAAAGTCATAATTAGTACTCTCAGATGGGTCTAGCAGAAACAAAAATAAACAAAAAATGTACACATGGCTGTCAACCACAATTTCTGGTGCATGGAAAAATATATAACAGCAAACAAACTAGCACCACAGATGCAATGGAAAAACATAGTTATTGAAATATAAGAATCACATACAGCATTAAACTGGTTTTGCTGATAAAAATCATCTTCCTCAGTTAATCTGTCCAATGCTCTCCACCACCTTATATAAAGCCAGGTGTAATCATGTGATCCCTTAAGTGATATGATCTAATTCATCAACATAATCATTGTTAAAATTCAAATAATCAAAAATAAAATAAATTCACTGGAATGAACAAAATTAATTAAAAGATATGAAGATGAATACTATGGTGTTTTCTTTTATATATATATATATATATATATATATATATATATATATATATATATGCAGTGAAATAGTGCCATCCAGTGGACATTCATGAAAATATGGCCTCTATCTGTATCCTCCTGTGACTGTTCCTGAATGAGGCAGCCATCCAAATAAGGACAGATATGAATACACTGATGTTCTCCGTGCTTCACTGTTGCAGTCATTACATTTGGGTTATCTGCTTGCAGTAGCCATCAGTAGGCCTGATTAACAAAGTTTTGGCTCCTGTGTCAGTTGCTGTCCCTTCTTCCCTTCTTCCATGACGTCAGGTCGTCAGGGGTATAAAACATGCAGCCAATGCCATTACATTAGTCTTTCTTGCCGTGCGGTGCCCAAAGCAGAAGTAGTTCACAAGTGCCGGTCAGCCAACTCCTGAAATTTACGTTTTCGAGTTTCAGAACCGAAGTCTTCAACTAAAGCTAAGTACCCCGTTGGGGAAACTTTTTCTTGCTCCTTACCGATGTCGGTAAAAGTTAATAATTGCATTACTTGTGCTTTATTTAAGCAGCGCACTATCCATCATTGGTATATTTTCGCTTCTAAATATTTCGGTTCTTGGTTTAATTATCCAGAAATGTAGCCGGTTAGCCATCCGACTACCGGGATTTTGAAAAAACGCAAAGATAAAGACAGAGACAGGCCGCCGAGGTCCAAAGCTGCCGGCGACACTTCTCCTAAGCCAGTCGCCAGTTCACCGGTACTCAGTGAGGTGATTTTGCAGCCCCTGATACCCACTACTACTGACTCGCAGGCCTCTACTGAGACCCATTCAGAGTCCGGTATGCCACGAGATGCTTCAACCGTGGAACCTGTGGATGTCTGTACCTTGGATGGGTCTGGAGCCGCTGCGCAGGCACCGGCTTCTGAGGGAGTATTCAGGCCTATGGACTTGCATATTAAACTGACGCCTCCTTCTGCATTTATGCCAAAATCTCGAACCATGCCTAAGAAACCGACGCCCAGGCCGCATGCTCAGACCTCTATGCCTAAAAAACAAATGATAAGAATGGCTGAAGATCTTATAACTCTAATCAGGGGAAGCCAACCTCCCCCTTCTAAGAGACCTAGGACTGAAGTTGCTTATGATTCTTCTGAACAGTATTCTGATTCTTCTGATTATCTGGATTTGCCCTTATCTACTTATGAGGATTCTGATGCAGAGGACTCTATTCCCTCTGCTTCCCCTCAAGAGGATTTTTCTTTTGGTGAGACCTTACATACTCTAAGGGAGCATTTCCATTGGGAAAGCCAGGATTTTTCTGATTTAAAAAAGAGGCTTAGGGGTTTCTTACTCCTGCCTCAGCATAGGCCTTTAGCTATACCTCCTGTACTAGACACTGTTGATGATGCCTTTTCAGAATCTAGTTTGGCCCCTGATTCTTTGCCTCCTGCTCCCAGAAAACCTGACAGATATTACAGGGTTCCTGATTCTCACAAGTTCCTTTTTAAAAATCCTATTGCGGATCCAGAGACTATTTCACAGGGACCCAAGGGCTTTAAGGCTTTTACTGCTAACAATCCTACCCCCTCTGATAGAGACTCCAGGGCGCTGGATAGATAGGGTAAGAAAGTTTACACTTCTGCAACCTTGGCCATTAGGGCTTTAAACTGCCAGTTTCATATGTTAAAGTATCAACAACATGTTACTGGATTGCTTAAACAGAAAATGATTGTAATTCCTGACTGTGCAGAAAATAAAGAATTACAGGATTTAATGCATTCTGCTGAACAGGTTGGAAAACATACTTTGCAATGTGGGTTTGATTTATTAGAGGCCTCTTGCAGGGCTGCTGTTACTGGGTTTGTGCTCAGAAGGCATGCTTGGCTTAAGGAGCAAGGTTTGCCTGATCATGTTAAAGCTAAATTGTTGGATGCTCCCTTAAATCAGGACCGCTTGTTTGGCAACAAGGCTGAGGAAGTTCTTAAAAAGATGGAAGATAAAGCTAAATCTATGCAAACTGTTAAAGATTTCTTACAAGTTCAGCCTCCTAGATTTAGTAGGCACTGGCTCTCTAAAAATTGGTCCTTTCTAGCCCCTTCCAGGTCCTCTCAAGCCAAACCCAGACAGCAGAAACCCCAGGTTTTAGTCTCAAGGGACACACAAGACTAGGCAGTGGGGGGTTTCTGCACTCAAACCTGGGAGTAATAAGACTCCCCCCTATGGAAAACTGTCTCAATGACTTCCTTTTAAAACTTCCATGCATTTCCCAACTGAATGCTCCTTTAGGCAGAAAGATTGGTCTGCAGGCCAAAAACTGGAAACTCATTACCGAGGACAAATGTGTTTTAAATATTGTGTCCCAAGGATACAGATTTTATTTCCACACGTTACCAACACCAAGCGGGTGGCCAGATCTACCCCAAATCAGTGGGCAGAGGCACAAAATCAAGTACTCTCTCTCTTAAACATGGGAGCTATTCAGTTGATACCAGAAGAGGAAAAGGGTCAAGGTTTCTATTCGAGACTTTTCCTAGTACCCCAAAGAGGCAATACATGGCGTCCTATCCTGGACCTTTCTATTCTAAACACCTTTCTGGTGATTCTAAAATTCAAGATGCTGACTCTTCACCAGCTGCTTCCTATGCTAGGCAAGGATACATGGCTGGCAACACTAGACTTAAAAGAAGCCTACCTGCACATCCCTATCAGGGAGTCTTGCAGAAGATACCTACGCTTCAAAGCAGGCTACATGCACTATCAGTTCTCTGCACTGCTGTTTGGCTTATCTACTGCACCCAGGGTATTCACAAAGTGCCTAGCTCCAGTCATTGCATATTGCAGGCAAAGAAATATTCAAATATACCCATACCTGGACGATTGTCTAATTCAGGCAGAAAGCAAGGACATTCTTTTGAATCATCTGGCCTTTGTTCAAAGGGTACTGACTTATAGGTTCATAGGTTAGTACTAGGCTATCAGCCCTAGGGCCTATACAAGCCTAGCCATAACAATTCCCTGAATATTTCTTCCCACATTATTTACTTTCCTGGACCCCTGTCTAGCAGGGCGACTGACGTGATCCCTGGGGTGAATTTCCTTTCTCCCATCCAATCGTCAAGGTTCCTCTTGAAGAGGTCCAAAGAGGCACTCTGCTTGACATGTATGGGCAATCTATTCCAGAGTCTGGGGAGTCTCTGGGTCAGGAACCTATCCCTCCAACATGTTTTGTTTATTGTGATGACAAGGTTTAGATCCCTGGAGCGTGTAGCTCTGAGGGATTGGGATTTCTTTAAGTGTAGCATGTCCAACAGCTCTGGGTTTGACATGGCCTTGTATGTTAAGCAGAGATCGCCTCTGAGTAGACGATATGCGACAGAGTATAGCTGGAGTTTTTTAAGGCGGTCAGCATAGGGCATCTGCTTTAGGCCTGTGATTATTTTAGTGAGGTATTTCTGAGGCCTTTCCAGTTGTTGCAGATGTCTTGAGAGGTACATACCAAATGGGGCATTGTATTCTATAATGGGTCTAATGAGGGATGAGTACAGTGGGACAATGACCTCCTTTTTTCTGGATGAAAAGCCCTTCATGATGAGGTGTGCCACATAGAAGGCTTGTCTGGGGTTCACCATAAACAAAAAGAAATCCCACCTGGTACCCTGCCAACAAATTATATTCCTGGGAGCAAGCTTGAATAGAACTTCCCAGATGGCTTTCCTCATGCCAGAGAAACAGATTCATTTGACAACTTACTTTAAACAAGTGGCCACAAAAACCCAGCTATCTGCAAGGCAAATACTGCAAGCCTTGGGGTTCATGGCTTCCTGCATTCTTCTAATTCCATATGTAAGGATGCATATGAGGAAACTACAATGGTATCTCAAAAGCCTATAGTGTCAACATTCACAGGATCTAGAAGCAAGGATTCCTATCATACCTTGCCTACACCTAGAGTTCCTTTGGTGGGCAGAGGCCTGCCACCAAAACAGGGGACTACCATTCACATTACCCCCTGCCACCAAATCCTAACAACAGATGCATCAGACTATGCATGGGGGCCCACCTGGCAGGGAAGTGCATTCAGGGCAAATGGAACCCAAGTCAAATGCACCTGCACATAAATCAAAAGGAAATGTTAGCTGTACAGAATGCTCTGACAGCCTTCAAGGACCACATTTGTCCAGGACAACTAATGGTAAAGATGGACAACACCACTGTCATGTGGTACATAAACAAGCAGGAGGGTACACATTCTTACCCCCTCTGCAGACTAGCCATGGCATTGTGGAACACAGCCTTGAGCTACCAAGTGAATCTACAAGCTCAATTCCTGCCAGGAAAACTAAATACACTGGCAGATGGACTAAGCAGAAACCTCATGGACCCACAAGAGTGGAAACTGGAGCCAAGGATTTTCAACATGTTGACAAGCAAATGGGGAAGCCCAGATATAGACCTGTTTGCCTCCCCCCCAGAACCATCAACTGGACAAATTTTGCACAAGAATTCCCCACAAGCTAGCTTGGAAAGTGGATGCTCTATCCTTCAGCTGGAAAAACCTATCAGTTTATGCCTTTCTTCCTCTGTCTCTGCTCTCCAAGGTACTACTAAAGATCAAACAGGACAAGCCAAGGATGATTTTAATTGCACCAGACTAGCCTCGCCAACACTGGTACCCACGCTTGCGCAGTGTGTCACACCTGGCTCCATGGCACCTGCCTCAGATTCCTTCACTGTTGTCTCAGCAGGAGAACCGGATTCTGCACCCTCATCTGCAAACCCTGAACCTAGCAGCCTGGCTAATTATCTAATCTCTCCTTCACCATCCTTCAGTAAATCAGTGATGGATATCATTTTAGAGGCAAGGAGGCCTAGTACTAGAAAATCTTATGCTGCAAAATGGAAAAGATTCTGTGCCTGGAACCAGTCTCAAGGAATGAACGCAAAAGTGCCCAATTTACCTCAGATTCTACAATACTTGACTGAGATGCTTCATAAGGGCTTGTCTTTTTCCTCCATCAAAATTCATGCCTCAGCCATTTCAGCTCATTATAGCACAGAGCCTCCACTCTTCTCTCACCCACTCCTCAAGCAGTTCCTCAGAGGGACCAAAAAGTTAAGGCCACCAGGAGAGCTCCAACTCCAGCCTGGGATCTTAACTTTGTCTTGGAGAAACTCACTCTTCCTCCTTTTCAAGCCAGCTGCTACTGCAGATTTAAAATTTCTTTCCTGGAAGACAGCTTTTCTTTTAGCAATCACTTCTGCAAGAAGGGTATCTGAATTACAGGCCCTTATGGCAGTGGAACCTTTCATCATCTTTCATGTGGACAGGGTGTCCCTCAGAACCAATCCCTCCTTCATGCTGAAGGTGGTATCCAGTGTGGCTCTTAATCAGTCCATTCATTTGCTTACATTCTTTCCTAACCCACAGAACAAAGGAGAATGGATACTGCACTCTTTAGATGTGCACAGACAGCTTAGCTTCTACTTGGACTAAACCTCAAAGGAAATCTGAACAACTGCTGGTGGCATTTGCTGCAGGGACAGAGGGGAAAGCTATTTCAAAACAAACCATTTCAAAATGGATAGGCCACTGCATTCATTTCTGCTATAAGCACCATGGAAAACCTGTCCCACAGGGCATCAGACCCCATTCAACCAGGGCTCCATCTACCTCTACAGCCTTTCTCAGGGGTGTCCCTACTAGGGACATCCTAGAAGCTGCTACTTGGAGTT
Source organism: Protopterus annectens (assembly GCF_019279795.1). Lineage (NCBI taxonomy): Eukaryota > Metazoa > Chordata > Ceratodontiformes > Protopteridae > Protopterus > Protopterus annectens. Next base: position 331,180,969 of record NC_056738.1, on the reverse strand, counting down.
CTGTTCATACTTTCACCAAGCATTATCATTTGCCAATTTTCTCTAAATCCAGAGCTGGTTTTGCCACTGCAGTCTTGCAGGGCCTTATAGCTGATTCTGTTTAAATTCCTCCTCCCAACCTTAGCTTTGGGAATCTACCCAAATGTAATGACTGCAACAGTGAAGCACGAAGAACATAGTGCATAGTGCATAGTACACTTACCATAAATGTAGATGTTCGAGTGTATTCACTGTTGCAGTCCTGGTTACCCTCCCTCCAGCCCCCTTTCTTCTTTTGGCTATACCTCTACTCTCCCTTACTATGCTCTAAAAGCTTTTTGGTGTATTTGCTTTTTTGTTGGAGGTATATCCTTGTTTTTATACATTTAATTGCTTCCCATTAGGGGGACACCCGACATCTGGGGCAAGAAAAACTGATGTAATGGAGTCGGCTGCATATTTTATACCCCTGACAACTGACGTAGGACCCAAGACTTTGTTAATCAGGCTGACTGAGGGCTGCTGCAAGCAGATAACCCAAATGCAATGACTGCAACAATGAATACACTCGAACATCTACATTTATGGTAAGTGTACACAACTGTACTTTTTGGAGTAAGCTGCTATTGGAGCCATAACCCAAATGTAATGACTGCAACAGTGAATACACTTGAACATCTACATTTATGGTAAGTGTACACAACTGTACTTTTTGGAGTAAGCTGCTATTGGAGCCAGTCACTTTGTGAAAACCTTGGGAACAATAGTCATTCCAAAGGACAAGAAAACTGACAGTGAGAGTCTGTCGACTGAATAAGAGGAAGCACCTGTGGTCCTCATGAATGAGAATATGACAACAGAAAAGAAGATCGTAAGTTACTACTGAAGGTGAAGCCCGCCACTTTGTGAAAACCTTGGGAGTAGTAGTAATTTCAAAGGACAACTCTAAAATAAAGTTTTATTATCCTAGGATAAGAAGGTCCTGGAGTACGATATGGGGTGGTGGATTAAATGTACCTGGACATTTTAGCTCAGGGGGAGTATCTTCCAGCTTGAGTTTGTTTATAATTTTCTTTATTAGCTATAGTTTACAAGCCTGAGAACTGATTCTTAACACACATTTGTCCTTTGTAAAGAGAGTGCAAGTGTGTAAGATCTTACTGTAACAGTAGATATGCTAATTCTCATTGTTGCAGTTTTCTTTACTTTTGTGATATCTTGCAGAGGACAGCCTAACATCCAGCCAGTATACCAAAGCCTTTATACCTTTCGGGCATTGTATATCAGAGGTGTATCATACGTGTAAGGCATAACGTACATATGTATCGTATAAACTCCTTATCCTCATAACTGAAGTGCCCTGGGAAAACTGGAGCAAACCCAGATAAAGCAATAACATGCACATGTACGGCTAGAAGAGGGACTCCTTGGCCAGAAGTAGGGCAACAGAAAATAATAGATGGCAGGAAGGAGGTACAGAACACTGCAACAGTGAAAAGTAGGCAGTGTACTGCTATGGTTAGGATCTTAACACTGCATTGGGTCCTACCTTATCACTGTTGCATTATTCTTTACTCTTGGGAGAGTACAAAAGCTATTGGAAAGGATGAGAGGATGAAGGCAAAGAGCCCTCCACAAACCCATGAAGGATGGCCCTGTCAAAGCCCACTCTGGTCCTGGAAATACATCCAACTGGTAATATTTGGTAAACGTGTGAACAGAAGACCAAGTGGCAGCTTCCAAGATGGATCCTGTATCCAAACCCTTGAAAAAAGCACCAAAAGAGGTCACTGCCCTGGTAGAATGAGCATGAACAGAAGTGGAAGCTGCTTGCCATTAAAAGAATAATAATAAGAAACAGCCTTAGAAATCCAGGAGGAAAAGGTTTGCTTAGACACTGACAAACACAATTTCCTGGCATAAAAGGAAACAAAAAGTTGCTTAGATTTTCTGATGTACTTTGTTTTATCTAGGTAATATCTGAGCTGTCTATGTAAATCCAAGGTGTGTAATACCTTCTCAATAGCAGATTGTGGGGAAAGAAAAAAGGAGGGAAGGTGAATGGACTGATTCAAGGACAAATCATTAACCGCCTTGGGAATAAAAGAAGGATTGGTATGTACACACACCCAGTACTTGTAAAAAAAAACAAATAAGGAACTGCCATGAGTGCTTCAACTTCAGAGACCCTCCTGGCAGAAGTAAGAACCATCAGAAATACAGTTTTCCAAGTACAATACTGCAAAGAAGAAGAATAGGCAGGCTCAAAAAGGGCAAGTCAGTTTTTCAAGAACAGAATTAACATCCCAATAAGAAGGAATAGGCTTTCTTCAAGGCCTGACATGAAGGATGCCAACATCCCAATAAGAAGGAATAGGCTTTCTTCAAGGCCTGACATGAAGGATGCCTTTTAGAAATTGTTTCAAAACTAGAAGCCAAAGCTGGATTCAGAGGTAGACAGGCAGAAATGGCTGACTAACTTTGGGGAGTATGCCAAACCAGCATTAAGTAACTCAAATAAATAATAAAGAACAGTAGGGAACCCCACACAGAAAAAGAGTCCAGGTCATGCTTGAGACAGTAAATAGAAAATCTCATCCATTTAGGCACATTGCTCATTCGGACTCAGCCACAGATTGCAGTGAGTGAAAGGTTAGTTTGTTTTTGCTTTCTTTTATTTTGCATTGCTTTGTTGCCTTCTTCTATTTTGTATATTGTGGTTTATTTTCTTTACACTTGTGTCTTTCTTGTATTCTGCTTTTAAGTGCATATTTAAAATAAGAAAGAGACCACAGCTGTCTCTCTTGTGAGTCACACAGAAATTAGAACTGGTCATTTAAGGTTAATTACCTGTGAACTGAGGGTGGAGCTAGGAACTAAACCTTCTATTTAAGAGGTAAAATAAAACATTTCAAGGCTTTACTGGAAAAGCTCACTCAGACCCTACCACAGACTGCTGTGAGGGAAAGGTCAGTTTGTTTTTGCTTTCTTGTATTTTGTATTTCTTCATTGCCTTTTTTTATTTTGTATATTGGGGGTTATTTTCTTTACACTATGTTTTATTTGTATTCTGCTTTTAATTATATATTTAAACTAGGAAAGAGACCACAGCTGTGTCTCTTGTGAGTCACATAGCAATTAAATTTCAATCCCACTCTCCTACCCTGGTGCTGTTGTGTTTTTAAATTCGGCTGTCTTTCTAGTTACCTACCCCTTATGTTAATTTGACCACATATTTCCTTCCCTTTCCTCTTTCATTTGCTATTGTGAGTAAGCACAAAATTTATCATTTTGTGAAATCAGTCCCCTTCAGCTGTTTACATTTATTGTCCATCCCACTGTATTCAGTAGAGCCAGAATACAAAGTGTCCAAAGAGACCACAGCTGTGTCTCTTGTGAGTCACATAGCAATTACATTTTCCCCCACCCTCCTACCCTGGTTCTGTTATGTTTTTAAATTTAGCTGTCTTTCTAGTTACCTGCCCCTTATGTTAATTTGACCACATATTCCCTTCCCTTTCCTCTTTCATTTGCTATTGTGAGTAAGCACAAAATTATCATTTTGCGAAATCAGTCCCCTTCAGCTGTTTACATTTATTGGCTATCCCACTGTATTCTGTAGAGCCAGAATACAAAGTGTCCAAACCCTTCCACTCTGTCTTGCTCTTTTAAAATTAATGGCTCCCAATCTAGACAGCTAAAGCTTAAGTTACCCCCCTCTTTGTTATCCAACTGCTTACTACAGCTCTTAGGATATTAACCAATTTTTCCATCTTACATTTAAAATCTGCAACATCCTCTCTTAGACCACCTATTATTGGAGAGCCCACATTCTGCCCCTCAGTACTTGTCTTGGGATTAGTTCTTTTGTTTTGCTCCTGGTGAGGGAAGGGGCATAGAGACATTATTTCCTGGAGACTGTTGATCACCAGAATGTCTAATAACTGTTTCATATGTGCCAGCCAGGAATTTGTGCTTATATTTTGCTCCCGGAGAAAGAAGGAGAAGAATGCATTGTTTCCTGACTGTTTCTGATTGGGCAGTAAGTGTGTTGGACCTTCCTGATTGGTCTGGTTACTGACATCTACTGGGGAAAAAGCTACAACAAGCCTATAAATCCTTGCATCGTCTGGGACAAGATAGTTGATCACCAAAGAGCCTGTTACCTTCTCATCTTGAGATTTGTGCTACTATTTTGCTTCTAGTGAGAGAAGAAGCAAAGGAGCATTGCATACCAGTAGCAAGAAGCTGTGGTAAGACCAGCACTATTTGTAGTTAGACAGTAGCCATTCAGGTAAATTCCCTCTTTTCATCATTCTTGGTAAAGCTAATTATTTTTTTCAGTAAGCATTGCTTAATTAGCTACTGTCTAACCAAACTTCAGAATATCTCCCCAAATACTTCATCCATAAACCATCATAGTCTACTTATCAGTTTCCCCTCAAGTGTTTGACAGTGCATTCTATAGATGCAAACACCTTGAGTTTAAATTTTTCCTGTAAAAGCACCCTTGCAATTTCACCACTACCTAGTTGCACACAGGAGAGCTAGTTTGCAGTAACAAGCACTGTTCCCAGAATTGCAAACCAGATACACTTGACAGTAACTTATATTCTCACTCCAACTGTCTAATCAATAAAAAAGCCTGTTACCATGGATATGAACTTTTCCACTATTTCTGTTACCAGCTTGGTGGATACAGGCATCCTGATACAATATAGGAATTACCTCATGTTTACTGACAACCAGTTAATTCTCAAATAAAATGATATGGTATGTGAGAAATGCATTTACACAATGTCACTAGAGGCAAGGATTTCACATAAAAGCACTTCTAATATTAATCAGATTGTTATTAGCACACATGCTGCACCCATCAGACACAGTTCAAAGTACATACATAGGCTCACATATGCTGAGGCATTTAAATATAGTTTTCGTAAACCTCAAAGACCACTTAGATGAAGTACACATAACAAATACCATCAGCAGCTCCAAATTCACTCTCTCAAAACAATACCCACATCAATACATATACTCACATTTCATGGAGCCTCTACTTCTAAGCCCATGAGGAAAGCCACCACACAAACCAACATTCTGGTCATTGGAGACTCCAGTGTGAGACACACTGATGTTCCTCTCATTAGGTGGAGTAAGGAGAAAGTCACGGTCAGTTGCTTATCAGGGGCCAGGATCTGCCACATTACACAAACATTCAGGTCATTGGACCACAAGTATCAGTATGACTCAGTCATAGTCCATGTGGGTGCAAATGACTTGAGACAGGCCCCTGTAGACTATATGAAGAGGGACATCATGGAGGTCTTGGAATATGTGTCCCAGGCTGGTATGAGCCTAGCAAAGGGTAGCATTTTACCTTCTCTAAGGATGATGCCACATACAAACAGATAATAATTGGTTTAGTTGCTGGTGTCATTCTAAGGGGTGCAGTATTTATCAGCATGGAAGGAGAGGGTTAACAGACTACACTGCTTTGATAGGGATGGTCTGCACCTCTACCCTCTAAGCTTTTGAATATTAGCTAAAATACCATCCTCTTCCATAGTGTCTGTTTTAGGTATTGTCAGACTGAAAGAACTTCTCACGTAGCAAATCAAAACCAAGAAAATCTAAAGGTGTTATTGTTCAGTGCTAGGAGTCTAAAGAAACTTCACCTCTATGACCCAGGAAGCCCATACATGTTATTTAAACTTATTGGAAACATGCCATCCAGCCCAATACCATATTCATGGGTGACTTTAATTGTCCCAATATTAACTGGGTATCATATATGACACCAAATGTACAGGCATAGAGATTCCTGGATTTTGTGAACACAAACTCCCAAGAACAGATTGTCAACACACCAACCAGGGGTGCAAACATACTGGATTGGTCCTCACTGATATGGGACAATGCTGCACACCCCTAGTGTTATGTCTTCTCTGGTAAGGTCAGACCACAAAGTGGTCTCCATTAAAGTAAAATAAAACCTTAAACCCCACCTAACCCTGGAATGTTAAAAAGCTACCCTAAGGTCAACTTACTACTATTAAGTGATAATCTGTCAAAATGTCAAGATCCCATAAACCCTGAGAACACCGCTGCCTATGCGGAACTGTTCTCAGAAACTCTATACAAACATGTTAATAGCTGCTTAGAAGCCAATGTTCTCACTAGGAAGTACAGAACTTACTTGAAAAACAAGCCACCCTGGTGGAATCACAACATCAACAGGCTGTATAACAGAAGGAAGAAAATCATGGCAAACATTAGGAAGTGTAGCACCCAGCAGGAAAAAAAACACTCTCATCAACCTAAACAAACAACTCAGAGGACAGCTAATGTTCACCAAAGCCAAATTTGAGGTACATTTAGCCTCTCAGACCAAGGACAACCACAAGGCATTCTTTAGCTTTGTCCGCAACCTCAAAGGCAATACACAATTGTGTGCAGAGCTCATTGTTTATGGAGTCACCTGTACTGAGCCAGAAAATATAGCAAACCTACTGGCCGACAAATTCCACTCCAGCTTTACCCCGCACTCCCACTTAACCTTCCCTCAGGAAATATCATCAAATATAACTCCCCCTACTATCACTTGGGAACATGTCCTTAATGCTGTCTCTAAGGCTAAGAACACTGCATTAATAGGCCCAGACAGTATCTCAGGATGTCTTCTAAATAGCATGAAACATGATCTATCAGGCCCTCTGAAGTTGCTATTTAACTGTACCCTCCAAACAGGCTTCAGGCCTCATGAATGGAGTACAGCAACAGTAATCCCTCAGCACAAAGGTGGGCCATTTACAGACCCTGGAAACTACAGACCCATAAGTCTCACTACTCTCATATGCAAAGCCATGGAAATAATTACAATAAAAATGATCAATAATGACATAGGAAACCTCCAGACTCTGGAACCAAACCAATCTAGTTTCAACCTGGTAGACTTTTTTGAGAATGTCACCAAATTAATGGATGATGGCAAACCAGTTCACACTGCCTACCTTGACCTGGCTAAGGCATTTGACACAATACCCCACTCAGGCATCTTTGGCAAACTCAGGCGGTTAGGTTTAAACCATTATGTCACTCACTGGATAGCCAGGTGGCTCACAAACCAGGACCCAGGAAGTTAGAATTGGAAAATCGATCTCTACAAAGAGAAACTTCACAAGCAATGTCCCTCAGGGATCAGACCAGGGAGCATTCCTTTTTGGCATTTACTTCTGTGAAATTAAGCCCAATGTCAGTGGCCTCTGGTTGACCAAATTTGCAAATGATTGCAAATTAGAAGCAGTGATATAATCTCCCAATGGCACAAATGTTCTCCAGGAAAGGCTGACACTGACAAATAATTGATGTCAGAGCCATGGACTAAAACTAAGTGCGAAGAAATGCATAATAGTATCCTTCAAGAAGTCATCCACCACTGGTAACTATCGTACTGACAACACACCCCTAAGAGTTGACCACATAGTCTGGGTCTTGGGGACACACATAGACAGTAATCTAGCCTTTGAAAATCATGTGTCTACAGTAGTGAGAAAATCATTCTCTGTTGTGCAACTTATAAACAAAAGTATGGCATCTAGGTCCAGAGAAGTCATTGTTCCACTGTATTTGGCATTCATCAGACCTATCATTGAGTACACTACCCCCTTTGGGTATGTACCTAACTAGGCATATCCAACAACTGGAATGCCCTCACTAAAAGAATACAGGGCACAAGTAACATGTCCCATGGAGACTGTCTTAATGTCTTATCCCTATATTCTGTCTCCTACAGGCTGTTGGGAGATCTATGCCTGGCATACAAGGCACTATCAGACCTCACGCTGTTGGACCTACTGCATAGCCGCAAAACAAACAACACCAGAATTACCCATTCTAAAGACTTAATCCTTGCCTGTGATATAAATAGGACCTACTGGAGAGACAGTTATGTATCCCAGAAACTACCCCTTCTCTGGAACAGGCTCCCCATCTATGCAAAGCAGATTTCCTGTCTCTCCCAATTCAAGTGTAACTTGGACAACTAGATAGGGAACAGCAAATTCATCCCTGGTTTGGCTCCTGTGTCTGTAATGGACACAGGCAGCCTGTAAATGGTTCATCTCCCAGGCCCCTGCTTGTTCATAGGTTCATAGGTGTGTACTAGGCTAATGGCCCTGGAGCCTTTACAAGCCTAGCCCATAGGATTACTGTGTTTCATCACCTAAGCTCCCCCTGCTTACACTTATCAAGTGTATGAGAACTTGTCAGAGATTTGGAATGCATGGCTAAGCTAAAAATGCTCTTGTCATCAATAGCCTAGTAAACACCTATGAACCCATAGGATTTTCTAGTTGTGGGTTTTCAGGCTTCCTGCAAAACATGAAGCATGTCTTCAGAAAATTAGTGCCTGAAAGAAATTGAAACCCTATCACTCGAAGTGTCAGTTGAAATGTGGACAAGTGAGGGTGAATGAGAGATCCCTTGTCTTGTGCGAGAAGATCCATCCTGTGAGGTAACTTTTGATGATTGCTCCTAGCCAGATGAAATAGAAGGGGGACCACTGCTGTCTGGTTAACAATGGGAGTTACCAGCAAGATTATGGGTATACCCTAAATGATCTTGTGCAGTACCCTTTGAAGTAGAGGAAGAGGCAGATAGGCATACAGAAACATCCCCTTCCAAAAAAAAGACATGGTGTCCACTCTCCAAGACAGAGGACTTGGCACTCTGGAACAGAACTGGGGAAGTTGTCTGTTCAGAGGGGAGGCAAAAAGATGTGCCTGAGGAGTACTCCACTGATGTACAATATCCAGCATCCATTTCTGATTGTGAATTCTGGACCTGCTCAAAGAGTCTGCCACTAGATTTTGCTCTGAAAGGATGTAAATCACCTGAAGAACCAGATGATGCTGTACTGCAAAAGCCAGCCTGCAAAGGAGGTAAGATTTTGTGCCATCTTACTTGTTGATGTACGACACGACTGTAGATGACCTGGAACCCAAAGGGAGTGAAAGGTCTGGAGGGCTAGAAATAGATTCCATGATGTTAATATGCTCTGTCCAGTCTAGATGGGAATCAAAGACCCTGGACTTTTAAGTTGTTGGAAGAGGCTCCCCAGCCATGACAAGAAGCATCTGTGTACAGCTCCCAGGTAGGGAGAACAACCTGAAAAGGCAGACCTGTATTTATGGAAATTTGATGAATCCATCAGCTCAAACTTGAGACAAGTTCAGAGAGGGTCGAGGACTAGATACTTCAGAGGGTGGCAGTGATGCAGCCAAACAGCATTTAGAAAGGCTCATAGGTGTTTACTAGGCTAACAACCACAAGGGCCTTTTTAAGCCTAGCCACACATCCCAAATCTCTGACAGGTTCTGATACCCTTGATAAGTGTAAGCGTGGGCCTGGGAGATGAACCATTTACAGGTTACCTGCATGCATTAGAGAGATAGGTGCCAAACCAGGAATGACTTTCCAGTTTCCCATCCAATTGTCCAAGTTGTACTTGAATTGGGTTAGGGAGAAACTGTACTTCACATGGATGGGGAGCCTGTTCCAGCTGGTCCTACTTATATAAATGACAAGGTTTAAGTCTTCAAATAGATACCACTGAAATTTCCTCATGTGGAGTTTGGCAAAAGGAGCCATGGGAATGGTGGATGCCATGTATCCCAGGGCTTGGAGAAACTCCCTTGCAGAAAGGACTATAATAGGAAGTGACTGGATGCAAGCACTCAAAGACAAAACCTTGGGAGATGGGAGATGAGCCAGTTGGCATGGTCCGAATCCTGCAAACCAAAAACACTTCATCCTGAGAGGGAGTCAACACAGACTTTTTTGAGATTGAGAGTGAACCCCACACTGCACAGAAGAAGCACAATGAAGTATAGATTTTGAAGCAGGAGCTGGTGATAAGGGGTTTGAATTAAAAGGTCATCTAAATAAGGAAATATTTGAATTCCCTGAAGTCTGTTGAAAGCTACCACAGGGGCCAGACATTTGGGAAATACCCTTAGAGCTGTAGAAAGACCAAAATACAAAGCAGAAAACTGGCAATGAGAGGAAGAAGCAGAGAAATGTAAAAATGTCCTGGAGAGGGTACATGGGAATATAGAGGTACATGTCCCTCAAATCCAGAAATACCAGAAAAGCTTGAGGAAGCAAAAAGGGAAAATTGTCTGAAGAGACAACATGCTGAAGTAAGGAACCTTGAGAAAAATGTTGAGAAAGGTCTACAATGGACTAACATGACCCCTGCTGCCTGGCAGCCAGAAACATTTGCTTCAGGTCTCGCATAACTTTGCCCTGATCCTGAAGGGTCTTAAACAATTCTACAGCAGCAGTGCCAAAAACATTCTGGTCATATAAGAGAGAATCTAAATGTTTGGCCTTAATGTCCTCAGGTAAGGTACAACTTGAAGGTGCAATGAAGAGCATCTCCTCATGACAAAACCAGATGCAGCTGCACTAGAAGAGGAATCAGATGCATCATAGCTGCATTTAACGGAATGGCACGCTACCTTAGAAACAGTGCTCAGAAAAGAAATAGCAGAGGCCTTACTGTTCAAATCAGGCATATCAGTAAACCCTCCCCCAACTGGAAGAGAAGAGCCAGAACATGTCTAGTCACATGTGTCTAATAACAAATGTCCCTAAAAGCCAAAGTAGCAAAAGTATACACTTTTTTCCCATACTTCTCCATAGCATGGCTGTCCTTGTCAGAAGGTAAAAGCTTGGAAGAGAAAGCAGTTTGGATGGCTTATCTGTGGACATGGAAACAGCAAGAAAAGATTAAGTATTTTTATACAAATGTTTATGATCCAAAGGAACTTTACAAAATCTGTCTTCTTATGGGCCAGAAGTTGAGAGTCAGGAGCCTTGAACTTGCTGTAAATTTATCCAAAAGGGCAGTTAAGATGGTAGGGCCTACCAATGGTCTGGGAGAGTCTGTTTGCAAGAGTCATAATATCTCTTTTGAACCTCAGAAACCTAGAAACAGTCTCACTTAGAGTTCTATCTTATGGACCACTGTATTCCTAAAGGAAAATTCTTGAAAATGAGAGCAGAGGACAAAGAATCTTCTTCATCAGAACCCAGGGCCAGAGAAGAGTGGATCTGGGAGGAATATGCCAAAGATTCATCACTAGAATCCAACTCTTCATCAGAAGAATCAGACTCCTTAGGTCTATTAGAAGGGGTGGAAGGCCAGAGAGTAGAGGCAGGGATGGACAGCCCTTGTGGGGGTTTCTAGGCCAGAAGAGCATTAAGTAGTTCCTGAGAAAAGTTTTGCCACTCTTTGTGAGGATCCTTAGCCACAGAAGCTATAAGTGTGGGTTTTTTTTTTTTTTTTTTTTCTTTTTTTAAAGAAATATCACTTTAACAAATTTAGGAAGTTCAGACCTCTGCCTAGATTCAGTGAAGGTACCAGTCACCTCTTCACTAATGAAAATTTCGGTAATCCCCCTAGGCCTTTCCAATATAATTAGCCATGGTTCCCTGTCTACATCTGTACCAGACATATGCAAAGCCTCAGTGGATGTGTGAGTAGACAGCTCTGTGTCAGCCTCCAATTGAGTCATAGCAGAAGAAACTGGTATCAGCACCAGACATTCCTTGGGTTTTTCATCTGAGGGCCTCTATAATCTTGCTTGAAAATTTGTTCGAAAGAGAGCCACTCACCTTCTTCATAACATCATACATAAGTAATCTCTAGTAAGTGGCTACCTGACCAAATCAGCTTAAAACACATGCTGATTGGGTTGATCATGTAAAGAATTCTTCCCCGTACTGTTCAAATAATATGATCTTCATCTAATGGCCTGGGGTTCAGGAAATGTGACCAAAGCTGGACAGCCTGAGTCTCTGAGAAGATGCCATTATCAAGTCCTAACTTGGTGATTATAGCTGGTTAACTCTCTTGGCTAATGGTGGATAGCTGGATAAATGGTCCTAAAAATCATTGGATACAGCCTGTTACAAGTTCATTAATGGTTCATAGGTAAAGTACTAGGCTAGCTGCCCTTGCAGGCCAATTTAAGCCTAGCAAATTTCTTCTCAAAGGTGAGAATCATTGTGTCATAAGCCTCCATCATACCCTTGAGAACCTCCATGGCCAAGTCCAATTCATTAAGCTTTCCCATTTGACAAGTAAACTCCACAAGAGCCAGTTCTGGAGATTTGTAAGGCTCAATCCATTTCATCCTCTAAAGCTGGTTTAAGTGAATCTGATGAGTATGTAGTGGGTTCAGCAAAACGTCTCCCAAGGGAATGATGAAATAGAGCTTGGCCTCCACTTGCCTTAGGAGGAAACACTTAGATGCCATAAGGAGTTTTATGCCTCCCTTCTGGCTACTCTTCAATGCCGTTCTTCAGAAGAAAAGGAGGAAGGCAATGGTGATTACCAGGAGTGGTGTTGCATGAGTCCTCCACACCTGCTTCTCACCAAACAGTTGCACAGTTAAGTGCTGAGACTCTGGCATCACAGAAACAAACACTGGTGGGATTTTTGTTAACCAGCTGTTACATCTGGAAAACAGCCTGAACACAGAGGTGAATGATGATTCAGACTACAGATGAATTTTGGAGACATCTGCTGATGATGAAAGCTCAGAATTGACTGGCAAACAGTTTCAAAGGGACTCTCAAGTATTCACAGATTATATTGATGAGACTATTGCATGTTTCCAGGCACCAGAATATAATGAGATGTGGTTCCACCTTCACAGCCTGTGCCAGTAGAGTTGAATTACTGAAGTACTGTTGTGTAACATCTTACCAGAACAGTACATGTCCTTCTTTGCACTGTTGCAATATTCATAAGTTGTGGGAATGCTTGCCATGGACAAGCCAATGTCTGGCCAGTATACCAAAGCCTTTACATCTTCCTAGCATCGTACATCAGACATATGTTCCCCGTGTAAGTGTAGGGCATTAAAGTGATGCACAAATGCTCCATACTCAACTGAAGTTCCCCAAGAGAAGAGCCACCCCAGTAGAAAGAACACGCCCATCCAGAGGGGGGAAAAACAGAAAAGAAATCAAAGACCCCCTTAACAAACAAAGAATTCCTAACAGAAGGAAGAAATCAAATGGAAAAGGAGGGAGGGACTGAATACTGAAATTGTGAAAAGAAGGACATCAACTGTTATGGTAAGATTTTACACAACTGTACTATGTCCTTCCATATCACTGCTGAAGTATTCATAACCTGTGGTAGACTACCAAAGCTACTGAAAAGAATGGTAGAAGGAAAGAACAGAGAAGACCTTCAGAAACCCATGGAGGATAGCCTTGGCAAATCCTGCCCTGGGTCTGGAAGTGACACGCCAACTTATAATATTTAGTAAACATGTGGACAGAGGGCCAAGTGTCAGCTTCCAGGATGGATCTAATAGCCAAACCATTGAAGAAGCTCCAGAAGAGGCCACTTCCTCACAGAATGAGCCCTTAGTGAAGCAGCCAACTGTTTTACCTGAAAGGAATAATAAAAAGAAATGACCTTAGAAATTCAGAAGGAGATGGTTTGTTTATAAACCACTAAAACCAATGCCCTGTTCTGAAAGTAAACCAAAACATGCTTAGATTTGCATACAGCCTTTGTATTATTTAAATAATACCTAAACTGTCTATAAAGATTAAAGGTGTGAAGAGTCTTCTCACTAGTGGACTGAGGAGATGGAAAAAAAAAAGAAGAAAGCTGGATAGTCTGATTAAGAGACAACACGTTGCCCTCCTGAGCATAAATGAAAGTTATGCACTTAACCATAATATTAGATCCATCATGTCTGATTTTCATCCACTTGAAATCTATGGGTTGCTGAATCTGACAGAATGTGACCTTGGCACTGATGTTGAACCTTCTTGGAACCAAAGCTCTGACTCCTCCCCTACCCATAATTCCCTTGGCTGTATCACAGACACACAGATCAAGTCTGAAAATAAGAAAACTATCTAGAGAAGACATATTCCATAACAGTTATAACCTTGGTGATGTTAGATGTTAATGGAAATAATTACAGTGTACTGTCATTGAGCTCAGACAGGAAGCATCATCCAGTCAATCAACTCAAAGCCATAGGTGACAATTTGGAAGGGGGAAGGAAAGGTGGGATTTTGAAGAGGATGACAAACAACATGGATCTACCATTGTCAAGTACATAATTTTCATATCCAATGTTATTTCCATCCATTTAAACCAATGTTCAGAATCAAAAGTTGTCAATCCAGGTGGTATCAAGGACGTACATTACTGAGTACAGTGGAGCCAAAAGATGAATGTGATCTGGATTGTGTGTCCAACTTTTTGTGAGTCACAAAGATGTGGACCATTGCCCACATAGACACAGCATATATATCATCAATGCCTAATCCTCTGTAAAGGCTGTAGAAGTAGAGACTGCTCTGATTGAATGTGCCTTTGTTTTTTGTGGTAGAGCTAACTTTTTTTATAGTATATGAAATAAATACAATCAGAAAGCCATCTGGACAATGTTACTTTAGAAACCGACTTTCCCAGTTTTGGTTTGGCAAAGGAAAGAAACAATCATCCTTTCCGAAATCTTTTGTTCTATGGATATAGAGTCTGAGTTGTCTATGAACATCTAACATGTAAAAGCAGGTATTCTTCTGTATTTGGGTACTTTGGGAAGAAAATGGGAAGATGTATAGATTGGTTTAAATTAGTCATGGATGCCATCTTTGGGACAAAAGATGCGCTGGTTCTGAAAGAAACTCTATCTTTATGAAAAATCAGAAAAGGGAGTTTAGAAGAAAGAGCTTGTAGTTCTGAAATCCATCTAACAGAAGTTACTGTGGCCAGATAGTTTTCCATGTAAGAAACTTTAAATCTGCAGTGGAAGCAGGTTCAAATGAAGATTTGATTAAAGCTTGTAACATGATAGTAATGTCCCATGGGGGAGCTAGGACTCTAGTAGGAGGTCTTAGTGGAGATGTGCCCTTGAGGAAGGCTTTTGATATTTTAAGAGATGCTATTGACATGTCATTGTGTCCTATGTGGAAATTAGATATTGCAACCAATTGTACTTTAATAGTTGCAAAGCTGGAGCCCTTGTCAAAGAGATCAGACAGAAATTCAAGAATGGAAGAAACTGGTACTGAAATTGGGTCCAGACGTTTGCTTTGCAATAGGCCCAAATTGAGAATCTCTTCCATTTACTGCTGTAAATTTTCATGGTTGATGGTTTCTGAGAGTATTAAATAATGCTGTGGGAAGTCTGGCATCTGTGGCTAAGGTTAAAATTGGAGGAACCATAAGGTTAATTTCAAGGATTTCTGATCCAGAGGAGGCAGTCTGGATGGGTGAGTTAGCGGATCTGGATATTGATCTGATGTCCATGGAGGATGTACTAGAAAAGGTCATAGGTATAGGAAACATGTCTGTTGGGGCCAAAAGAATACAATGACAATTACTCTGGCCTTGCACTGTCTTGCTTTCTGTATGGATTTGTTCATAAGTGGCAGAGGAGGAAAAGGACACAGAAGACCTGGATGCCAAGTGGACTAGACCATCCCTCAGTGACTCTCCGTATGGGGAGATCAGGGTGAAGTGCTGAAGCAAAGACATTGCAGCAAGGCTGGCCCCAGTGACTGAAAATAGTTTGTGTCACTGTGGGATTGAGGGATCACTCGTGAGACATTAATGTTTTGCTCAGTTTGTCCAATAGTACACTGGAGTACCCCGCAATGTGCATTGCTGTCTGAAATCAGTGTGAAGTCATTGCCTGTTCATAGGTTCATAAGTGTGTACTAGGCTAATGGCCCTGGAGCCTTTACAAGCCTAGCCCATAGGATTACCCTGGCATCATGCCACCCAACCTTAGTTCCCAGTGCCTCTGTTGAGCAGAACCACTGGAGTGATCCCTGGGGTGAATTTTCTACTTCCTATCCACTCATCAAGATTTCTCTTGAAGAGGGCCAGTGAGGTGCTCTGCTTGACATGTATGGGAAGTCTATTCCATAGCATGGGCAGTCTCTGTGTTATGAACCTATCTCTCCAGCATATTCTGTTGATTGTGGTAATAAGGTTCATAGATTCATAGGTAGGTACTAGGCTATTGGCTCAAGGGCCTACGTAAGCCTAGCCAACAAGGTTCCCTGGCTTATGCCACCCAAGAAAGTTATTTTCCTGTGCCACTGTCGAGCAGAGACACAGACATGATACCCGGGGTGTATTTCCTATTTCCCATCCACTCATCAAAATTTTTCTTGAAGAGTGCTAATGAAGAACTTTGCATGACATAGATGGGTAGCCTGTTCCAGAGAATGTGAAGTCTCTGGGATAGGAATCTATCCCTCCAGCATATCCTGTTTATTGTGGTGACAAGGTTTAGGTCCCTAGAGTGTGTAGCTCAGAGGGACCGGGATTTCTTCAGGTGTAGCATGTCCAACAGCTCTGGGTTTGACATAGCCTTATATGGTAGGCAGAGATCACCTCGGAGTAGGCGATATGCTATGGTGTAAAGCTGGAATTTTTTGAGGCGGTCAGTGTAGGGCATTTGTTTGAAGCCAGTAATCCTCTTTGTGAGGTACTTCTGTGGCCTTTCCAGCTGCTGCAGATGTCTTATGAGGTACATTTCAAAAGGGGTGTTGTACTCTATAATGGGTCTAATGAGTGTCGAGTAGAGGGGAACAATGACCTCTTTTTTCCTGGATGAGAACCCTTTTATGATGAGGTGTGCCACATAGAAGGACTTCCTGACTACTGCGGCGATGTGGCTATCAAAGGAGAGACTACTGTCCACCTTGGTCCCAAGGTCTCTGATCACACATTCGGTGTTAAGTCGATTGCTGCCTATGTGGTAGTTCATGTGTACAGAGTTTATACCAAAGGGGATGACACTGCACTTTTTGGCATTGAGCTTGAGGCCATGGCTCTGACACCAGGCATCTGTCTCAGCGAGGCCCTTATGTAGGATGTCCACATCATTTGGGGACTTGACTATGGCTCCGAGTTTGCAGTCATATGTGAACTTCATTAGCCAGAGGCCTTCTGTGTTAGCCTGTACTTCAGGGAAGTAGATACTAAACAGGAGAGGTCCCAGGATGGAACCCTGTGGTACTCCACTTGTCACTGCTTTGAGGTCAAATTTGGAGTCTGCAACTTTTACAGTGTGGGTTTTGTCAGTGAGCCAGTTGGCAACCCATCTTGTGACATAGGGATTTATACCTAGTTTAGTGAGTTTAGCTATAATTCCAGAATGGGGGATGGTGTTGAAAGCCTTGGCGAGGTCAAGATAGGCTGTGTGAACCACCTTACCCTCATCTATGGCTTTGGTGACTGCCTCAAAGAAGTCAATCAGGTTCAGGAGTCATGATCTGCCTTTCACAAACCCAAACTGGGTGGGATCCAGAGTTTGGAGGTTACCAATGTCTTTGTTTATGAGTTCCATGATGATACGTTCCATGGCCTTGCAGACCAGGCTCGTCAGGCTAATAGGTCGATAGTTCCCGGGATCAGTGGTGGCTCACCCTTTGTGGAGTGGGATAACTGTTGCTGTGCACCATTCAGTGGGCACAAAGCCTGATGCGAGGCTATTATTGAACATGGTGCTTAAGTGGGGAGCCAGTTCATTCTGAAGTTTGTGTAAAACGCAGCCTGGGATGTTGTCCGGTCCCATGGATGCTGTGTTTTTGGCTTTAGAGAGTGCGGGAAAGAGTAGTGGAAGCTAGGTTAAGAAGGGAGGTGATAATTAGTGATCAGCAGTATGGTTTCATGCCAGGAAAGAGCACTACAGATGTGATGTTTGCTCTGAGAGTCTTGATGGAGAAGTACAGAGAAGGTCAGAAGGAGTTGCATTGTGACTTTGTGGATTTAGAGAAAGCATATGACAGGGTGCCTAGAGAGGAGTTGTGGTATTGTATGAGGAAGTCGGGAGTGTCAGAGAAGTATGTAAGAGTGGTACAGGATATGTACGAGGGTAGTGTGACAGCAGTGAGGTCTGCGGTGGGAGTGACGGATGCCTTTAAGGTGGAGGTGGGATTACATCAAGGATCAGCTCTGAGCCCTTTCTTACTTGCAGATGAGATCAGACAGGAGTCCTTGTGGACTATGATGTTTGCAGATGATATTGTGAATCTGTAGTGAGAGTAGAGTGCAGGTGGAGGAGACCCTGGAGAGGTGGAAATATGCTCTAGAGCGAAGAGGATTGAAGGTCAGCAGGACTAAGACAGAATATATGTGTGTGAATGAGAGGGAGGATAGAGGAATGGTGAGGATGCAGGGAGTACAGGTGGCGAAGGTGGATGAGTTTAAGTACTTGGGATCAACAGTTCAGAGTAATGGTGTGTGGAAGAGAGGTGAAGAAGAGAGTACAGGCAGGATGGAGTGGGTGGAGAAGAGTGTCAGGAGTGATTTGTGACAGACGAGTACCAGTCAGAGTGAAAGGGAAGGTCTACAAGAGGGTAGTGAGACTAGCGATGTTATATGGGTTGGAGACAGTGTCATTGACAAAAAGGCAAGAGTCAGAGCTTGATGTGGCAGAGTTGAAGATGTTAAGATTTGCACTGGGTGTGATGAGGATGGACAGGATTAGGAATAAGTATATTAGAGGGTCAGCCCAGGTTGGAAGGTTTGGAGACAAAGCCAGAGAGGCAGGATTACACTGGTTTGGACATGTGCTGAGGGGGGATGCTGAGTATATTGGGAAAAAGGTGCTAAGGATGAAGCTGCCAGGTAACTGGAAAAGAGGGAGGCCTAAGATAAGGTTTATGGATGTGGTGAGAGAGGACATGCAGGTGGTTGGTGTGACAGAGCAAGATGCAGAGGCAGGAAGAAATGGAAACAGTTGATCTGCTGTGGTGACCCCTAACAGGAGCAGCAGAAAGAAGAAGAAGAGTGCAGCTTTTACCTGCGTAGTTGTGATTACAGGGGCTCTGCATTCTTCCTGTGTAGATATGGGCCCTTTAGGGGGTGGGGGTAAAGGTAGCACTGAACCTATCTGCCAGGATGTTGGCAATATCAGTTGGTTCTGTAATTTTCGTGCCTTTGTGCTGTAACTCAGAGCAGATCTGGGTGATGCCATCGAGATTCTTGACATAGCTATAGAATGCTTTGTGGTTGTCCTTAGAATTAGTGGTGATTTTGTTTTCGTAGCTAGCTTTGGAGGATCTTATAATGGATCTCAGCTTCTTACTGAGGCTGACCAGGGAGCTCCTCCACTCATGGGATTTTACTCTCTTTTACAACAGTTTCTTCTTTCTGTTGTACAGTTTGTTTATGGCAGAGGACCACCAGATTGGCTTCCTTTTTTGGAGGATAGTGTCTTGGTTCTGTTTGGGATAGCACAGTCCATGCACTCATGTAAGTCCTTATAGAGTGCATTTGTGTAGGATTTAGTAACTGAATTGTCTATCTGCATGGGTGTCATGAAGTTCACCACTGGTCTTAAAAAGCATGAAGTTGGCTTTGGAGAAATTTTTTACTGTGGTTTCCTTAACGGGGGAGTGAGGGCAGGATGTGGATATCAAGGGTGATTAGCTTATGGTCGGATCGGACCAACGAGGAGTTGACTTCAGGTGTGGAGCACCGGTCACTCATGTTGGTAATGACTAGGTCTAGGATATTGTTGCCCCTGGTGGGGGTGTGGATAAGTTGATCCAGGGCATTTGAGTTTTTGAATTCCAGAAAGCGTCGAGCTAAGGAGTTGGTACATGAGTATTTTTCCCAGTTAATGGTGGGGTAGTTGACATCATGCATTATTAGGGTGTTTGGTTGAACCCTAATATTTTCCAGTACATCAAGAAAAGAGAAGTGGGAATCCTGGGGCATGGTGGGGGATCTGTAGCAAGCTACAATTTGGATTGCAGTTTTGCCCAGAGTTAGTTCCACATGGATAACCTCGGATGCATTATGCTGAGCAACTAGCCTGGAGGTGTGGATATCCTTAATGAATATGGACTCACCTCCACCTTTGGTGTTTCGGTCCAGGTTATATGGCCGAAAAGTGTGGTATGAGTTATAGTCTGGTAGTGCAGGGGGGCTGTCTGGAGCCTTGAACCAGGTCTCAGTGACTGCACAGATATCGATGTTCTCCATTTTAAAGAGTGCCTTGAGTGAGTGCATTTTCAGATTTAGACTTCTAGCATTGAGTAGCATTACCCTTAGTTTTTGCTTGCCTGTTCCTGTTACGGTGGTGAATTTGTTATTTGAACCTTGCCTAAAAAAGGCACTATAGGGCAGCAAGAGCCTTAGCCAGTATCCAGAATCCCAGGGGTGACAGGTGCAGGCCATCTGTGGCAAAGCATCGTGGTCTGTCGACCATGTCATCCCAAGCAGACAGATACTGGATCCCCTTAGAATGACACAAGAAGCTTAGCCAATTGTTGAAGTCAATCATTTTGTCCTTGTACTGCGGTATCATTCGGGGCAATGGCAGAATGCTACTCAGGGCTAGTGTCATACCTGCCTGGGCTACAAGATTGGAGAGCTCTTCCATATCTCTTTTCATGTAGTCCATGGAGGTACGTCTCCATTCATTCACACCAACATGGACAATGACAGAGTCATATTTGTACTTGTTGTGGAGTGATCTGAGTGCATGGGTTATGTGGTGGATCCTGGCACCTGACAGGCAGCTGACAGTAACCTTCTCCTTGTTTAGTCTGGTGAGTGGGACATCAGTGCGCCTGACTATAGAGCCACCTATGACTAGTGTATTGGGTACGTTGTTTTGCCTTATTGGCTGTGGTTGAGTGGCACACTGAATCTGTGGGCTATGTGTCATTTGGGTTGTGTTGGGGGATGGAGATTGCTTGTGTTTCTGCTTTGGAGGTCTCTGTTGCTTAGACAAATTATTATTGAGAGCCTCTGCGAATTGTTACTATGTGTGGATTTTGGTGGTGTAGATTTAGTGAGACTATGTGATGAGTGTGGTGTGGTGCAAATGTTTACCTTCTCATGACTGTCAAGTTTAGTCTTGTTTGGCGAGAGCTTTACTTCTAGTTTGGCTAGATAAGTGCATCTTGTGATGTTGGGTGGTAGGAGGAGAGGGTTGTCTGTGTACGAGGCAATTTCTACATTGCCTCAATATGCCCAGATTAATCAGAAAGACAGGAGAGAACACTGGGAGCTGACCCTTGGACATGCCTGAATAATAAAATATTTTCCTCTACATAAGTGAGGAAAGTGAGTACAAGAGCTGTTTTTCTCTAAGCAAGTGAGAAAAGTAAGTACAAAAACTGTCTTCCTCTAGGTAATGAGGAAGATTGAGTGCTATAGTAATTAGTAGCTTATTTAGTGCATACAAGTTCTGAACAAGTGCTGAGCATGAATAAGCAAATTTAAGTGCCAAAACTATGAATCTGTATCTGCACTAGACGAGTTACAGGACAGAAACAAGTGCAAATGCAGGCTTTCAAATCAGAAAGTTGAGAGAGATGGAAGTGATTGCCCAAATAGCCAATAACTACAATTTCTGGGCCAGAACCACTCCTTATGTGGTAGACAGGTTACCTAGTGCTTACCACTCCCAGTGATAAGCTAGAAGGCTTCCCTCCAACACAGAAAGGCGTGGGGGGCTCAGAAGCTTACATACAGTCCTGGATACAGCAAATCTGTATCTGGTACACTAGTTACAGGAAAGGTAGGAAACAGGCTTACAGTTTTTTTTTTGAGGTCTTTGTGTGGTATGGAGGGATTGTTGGTCTCAGTGAGGCCTTTCTGTAGGATGGCAACATTGATGTGGCAATTCATGGGAACCGGGTTTTTCCCAAAGGGGATGATGACACAATTTTTGGCATTCAGCTTAAGGCCCTGATTCTGACACCAGTTGTTGGTCTCAGTGAGACCTTTCTGTAGGATGGCAAGATCACTTGGAGTGTGTGGTGTGGAGGGATTGGGATTTCTTTAGATGTAGCATTTATAACAGGTCTGGCTCAGATATGGCTTTGTAAGTCAAGCAGACATCGCCCCTAAGTAGGCGATATGAGACAGAGAATAGTTGGAGTTTTTTTAGTCTATCCATATGGGACAAGTGTTTAAGGCCTAGCATCTTGTTTGTGAGGTACTTTTGCAGCCTCTCCAGTTGTTGCAGGTGTCTGGTGAAGTGCATGCCAAATGGGGCACTGTACTCGATAACTGGCCTAATGAGGGAAGAGTAGAAGGAGACAATGACTTCTTTCTTCCTGGATGCAAAACCCATAGTAATGAGATGTGCCACATAGAAGGGCTTTCTGACAACAGTGGCAATGTGGTGGTCAAAAGAGAGGTTGCTGTCAACCTTTGTTCCCAGATCTCTTATATCTCCTTCTGTGTTCAGTGGACTACCATCGATGTGGTAATTCATGGGTACTGGGTTTTTCCCAAAGGGGATGACGTCACATTTTTTGGCATTGATCTTAAGGCCATGGTTCTGACACCATTTGTTGGTCTCAGTGAGGCCTTTCTGTAGGATGGCAACATCGCTTGGAGTGTGTGGTGTGGAGGGATTGGGATTTCTTTAGATGTAGCATTTATAACAGAGCTGGATCAGACATGGCTTTGAAGTCAAGCAGAGATCACTTCTAAGTAGGCGATTTGAGACAGAGAATAGTTGGAGTTTTTTGAGTCTGTCCATACAGGACAAGTGTTTAAGGCCTAGGATCTTCTTTGTGAGGTACTTTTGCAGCCTCTCCAGTTCTTGCAGGTGTCTGGTGAAGTGCATGCCAAATGGGGCATTGTACTCGATAATTGGCCTAATGAGGGAAGAGTAGAGGGAGACAATGTCCTCTTCCTTCCTGGATGCAAAACCCTTAGTAATGAGATGTGCCACATAGAAGGGCTTTCTGACCACAGTGGCAATGTGGTGGTCAAAAGAAAGGTTGCTGTCAACCTTTGTTCCCAGATCTCTTATAACTCCTTCTGTGTTCATTGGACTACTATCGATGTGGTAATTCATGGAAACCGGGTTTTTCCCAAAGGGGATGATGGCACATTTTTTGGCATTGAGCTTAAGGCCATGGTTCTAACACCAGTTGTTGGTCTCAGTGAGGCCTTTCTGTAGGATGGAAACATCGCTTGGAGTGTTAATAATAGCTCCCAACTTGCAATCGTCTGCAAACTTTGTCAGCCAGAGACCCTTCGTGTTGGCCAGGGCTTCAGAGAAGTAGATACCAAACAGGAGAGGACCCAGGACTGAACCCTGTGGGATTCCATTCATGACTGGTCGGCAGTCTGACTTGTAGTCAGCTACTTTCACACTGTGGGTTCTATCTGTGAGCCAGTTTGCAACCCATCTAGTGATATAGGGGTTGATGCCTAGCGCAGTGAGTTTTTCTATGATTCCTGAGTGGGGACTGGTATTAAAGGCCTTGCCAGATCAAGGTAGGCTGTATGAACCACCTTGCCTTCATCCACAGCTCTGGTGACTGACACAAAGAAGTTGACCAAGTTGAGCAGGCATGATCTACCCTTCACAAAACCAAACTATGTGGGATTCAGAGTTTGGATATTCCCTATATCCTTGTTTATTAGGTCCATGATGATATGTTACATAACTTTGCACATCAGGCTAATGGGGCAATAGATCCCGGGGTCTGTAGTCACTCCTCCTTTGTTGCGAGGGATGACGGCAGCAGTGTGCCATTCAATAGGGACAAAGCCTGAGGTGAGACTGTGATTGAACAGGGCACACAGGTGAGGTGCCAGTTCACTCTGTAGTTCATGTAGAGCACAGCCAGGAATATTGTCAGGTCCCATAGAAGCTGTATTCTTGGCCGTGGACAGTGCTATTTTAACCTGTGCAGCAGTAACACTGGGTGCCTGGCAATCTACTGATATTGTGATTGGTCCTCTGGAGGGGGTAAAGTTGGCACTGAATCTGTCAGCCAGTATATTGGCAATATCTGTTGGCTCAGTATAGGAGGTACCATTATGCAGTAGCTTACAGCAAATCTGGGTATTGCCGTGGGGATTCCTTGCATAACTATAGAAGACCTTGTGGTTGTCTTTACTATCTGCTACAATTCTGTTTTCATAGCTAGCTTTCTAGGATTTGATGAGGGATCTCATCTTTTTGTTGAGGTTGATAAGGGAGTGTTTCCAGTCTTAGGACTTCATCTTGTTCTGCATCAGTTTCCTCCTTCTGTTGTAGAGTTTGTTTATGGTAGGGGACCACCAGATTGCATTCCTTTTTTTGGAGGAGAGTGTCTAGGTTCTATTGGATATGGCGAGATCCACGCATTTCTGTATGTGTTTGTATGTGCATTGGTGTATGATTTGCTGGTCATGCAACTATTCTCCATTTGCATGGGTGCCGTGAAGTTAGCCACCTCTGTTTTTAGGAGCCCAAAGTTATCTTTAGAGAAGTTTTTCATGGTGTTTTCCTATGCAGGGGGTGGGGGGGGTGGGAGGGATGTGGATATCCAAGGTGATTAGTTTGTGGTCAGATCTAACCAGGGAGGAGTTGACTGCTAGTGTAAAGCAGTGGTCGCCCATGTTGGTAATGACCAGGTCAAGGATACTGCTACCTCTAGTGTGGGTAAGAATGAGCTGGTCCATCGCATTGGAATTAATGAATTCCAAGAAATGTTTGGCAAGTGTATTGGTACATAAGTAGCTTTCCCAGTTAATGGAGGGGTTGTTGAAGTTGCCCAGTATGAGGGTGTTAGGTTGGACCCTAATATTCTCCAGGGTGCATAGGAACATGGAGTGTAAGTCTTGGGACATGGTTGGGAACCTATAGCAGGCTACGACCTGAATCACTGTCTTACCCAGTGTTAGCTGCACCTGAAGTATCTTAGATGTGTTATGTTGGGCTACCAGTCTGGAGGTGTGCACATCCTTTATGAATATGGAAACACCACTGCCTTTGGAGCTTTGGTCCAAGTTCTGGGGCCGAAAAGTGTAAAATGAGTTGTAGCCTGGTAGTGCATGGGGTGCTTTCTGGTGCCTTGAACCAGGTCTCTGTTACTGCACAAATGTCAATGTTCTCAATTTTAAGGAGTGCTTCAAGTGAGTGCATTTTGAGATTTAGACTTGTAGCATTCAGCAGCATGACCCTCAGATTGCATTTGTTTGTAGCAGTTACGGTGGTAATTTGGTCTTTGGAACCCTGCCTAAAAAAAGGCACTGTAGGGGTGGCAAGAGCCTTGGCCAGTATTTGAAAGCCCAGGGGTAACAGATGTAGGCCATCTCTGGCAAAGTATCGAGCTCTGTCAATCATGTCATCCCAGGCAGATATTGGATCCCCTTAGAATGACACCAGAAACTTGGCCAATTGTTGAAAACAATTATTTTCTGCTTGAACTGTGGTATCATTCTGGGTGATGGTAAGATGCTGCTCAGGGCTAGGGGTCATACCCACCTGGGCTACATAATTTGAGAGCTCCTCCATGTTTCTCTTCATGTAGTCCAGGGAGGTACATCTCAGGTCATTCACACCCACATGTACAATGACAGAGTCATATTTGTACTTGTTGTTGAGGGACCTGAGTGCGTGTGTTATGTGCCGGATCCTGGCACCTCACAGGCAGCTGACTGTTACTTTCTCCTTATTCAACCTAGTGAGTGGGACATCAGTGTGCCTCACTATTGAGTCACCTATGACTAGTGTGTTGGGTATGCTGTTTGGCCTTAGGGGCTTTGGTTGAGAGACACACTGTTTAGGAGAGTTATGTATCATGATTAGTGTTGTGTTGTGGTGGTTGAGTGCATTTCTGCCTTGGAGGTCTCTGCTGTTCGGGTAGATTTTTATTAAGAGCCTCCGTGAAGGTGGGTATGCAGTTTGTGTTTTAATGTGAAGGCAGTGCCGGTGTGTGTTTTGGAGGGCTATATGCTCCATGTGGTGCAGTGCAAGTGCTGACCTTCTCCTCTTGACCAGCTATTCCGGTCTTGGCTGGAGAGTGCATGGCTTCCAATTTGGATATATAAGTGCATCTCTCACAAGTCTGAGTGTTGGGAGGTAAGACCAGAGGGTTGTCAGTGTACATGAGGCAGTTGCTACATTGCCTCAGGATGCCCAAGTTCACCAGGTTGATAGGAGAAAGCACAGGAACCTGACCTCTAGACATGCCTGGAGGAGTGGGCATTAATAATAAGTACTGGAGCTGTTTCTTTGTAGAACGTTTAGTGCTGGTAGCACTTTTGTGTGCTACAATAATTGCTACAAGAAGTTTGGTAAAGTGCTAGACTAATAAGCTATTAAAAGTGCAGGAGAGGCGAGAACTAGCAGATCTAAGGGAAAATTTGAACAGCAGACTTTGGTATCGCTAAGAAGCTTACAAACAGTTATCGCTACAGCAAATCTGTATCAGGACTAGACTTGTTACAGGAAATGTGGGAAACAAGCACAAATGCGGCTTTTAAACCAGAAAGTTGAAAGAGATGGAAGAAATGCCCAAATGGCCAATAAACTACAATTTCTGGGCCAGAAACCACTCCTTTTGTGGTAGATAGGCTACCTAGTGCTTAACACTCCCGCTGACAAGCTAGAAGGCTTCCTCCAACACAGAAAGGCTTGGGAGGCTCAGAAGCTTACAGACAGTCCTAGATACAGCAAATCTGTATCTGGACTAGACTAGTTACAGGAAAGGTAGAAAACAAGTGCAAATGTGGGCTTTTAAACCAGATACTTGATAGAGATGGAAAACAACTGCCCAAACAGCCAATAAACTACAATATCTGGGCCAGAAACCACTCTTCTAGTGGTAGATGGGCTACCTGGTGCTTACTGTCCCACTGATAAGCTAGAAAGCTTCCCTCAACACAGAAAGGCTTAGGGGCTTAGAAGCTTACAAACAGTCCTGGATACAGCAAATCTGTATCTGGACTAGACTAGTTACAGGAAAGGTGGGAAACAGGTACAAATGCAGGCTTTTAAACCAGAAAGTTGAAAGAGATGGAAAAAACTGCCTAAACGGCCAGTAAACTGCAATTTCTGGGCCAGAAACCACTCCTCTTGTGGCAGATAGACTACCTGGTGTTTACCACTCTTACTGATACGCTAGAAGGCTTCCCTCAACACAGAAAGGCTTAGGGGACTCAGAAGCTTACAAACAGTCCTAGATACAGCAAATCTGTATCTGGACTAGACTAGTTTCAGGAAAGGTAGAAAACAAGTGCAAATGTGGGCTTTTAAACCAGATGGTTGATAGAGATGGATAAAAAAACTGGCCAAACGGCCAATAAAGTACAATATCTGGGCCAAAAAACACTCTTCTAGTGGTAGATAGGCTACCTGGTGCTTAACATCCCACTGATAAGCTAGAAGGCTTCCCTCAACACAGAAAGGCTTGGGGGGGGGCTTAGAAGCTTACAAACAGTCCTGGATACAGCAAATCTGTATCTGGACTAGACTAGTTACAAGAAAGGTGGGAAACAAGCACAAATGCAGACTTTTAAACCAGAAAGTTGAAAGAGATGGAAAAAACTACCCAAACAGCCAATAAACTACAATTTCTGGGCAAGAAACCAATCCTCTTATGGTAGATAGACTACCTGGTGTTTACCACTCCCACTGATAAGCTAGAAAGCTTCCCTCAACACAGAAAGGCTTGAGGGGGCACAGAAGCTTACAAGCAGTCCTTGATACAGCAAATCTGTATCTGGACTAGACTAGTTACAGGAAAGGCAGGAAACAAACACAAATGCGGGCTTTTAAACCAGAAAGTTGAAAGAGATGGAAAAAACTACCCAAACAGCCAATAAACTACAATTTCTGGGCCAGAAACCACTCCTCTTGTGGCAGATAGGCTACCTAGTGCTTACCCTCCCACTGAGAAGCTAGAAGGCTTTCCTCAACACAGAAAGGCTTGGTGGACTCAGAAGCTTACAAACAGTACTGGATACGGCAAATCCATATCTGGACTAGACTAGTTACAGGAAGGACGGGAAAAGCGCAAATGCGGTCTTTTAAACCAGAAAGTTGAAAGAGATGGAAGAAATTACCAAATGGCCAATAAACTACAATTTCTGGGCCAGAAACCACTCCTCTTGATAGGCTACCTAGTGCTTAACACTCCCACTGACAAGCTAGAAGGCTTCCTCCGACACAGAAAGGCTTGGGAGGCTCAGAAGCTTACAAACAGTCCTAGATACAGCAAATCTGTATCTGGACTAGACTAGTTACAGGAAAGGTAGAAAACAAGTGCAAATGTGGGCTTTTAAACCAGATAGTAGATAGAGATGGAAAAAAAAGCTGCCTAAACGGCCAATAAACTACAATGTCTGGGCCAGAAACCACTCCTCTAGTGGTAGATGGGCTACCTGGTGCTTACCATCCCACTGATAAGCTAGAAGGCTTCCCTCAACACAGAAAGGCGTGGGGGCTTAGAAGCTTACAAACAGTCCTGGATACAGCAAATCTGTATCTGGACTAGACTAGTTACAGGAAAGGTGGGAAACAAGCAAAATGCAGGCTTTTAAACCAGAAAGTTGAAAGAGATGGAAAAAACAGCCTAAACGGCCAGTAAACTACAATTTCTGGGCCAGAGACCACTCCTCTTGTGGTAGATAGGCTAGTTAGTGCTTACCACTCCCACTGATACGCTAGAAGGCTTCCCTCCAGCACAGAAAGGCTTGGGGGACTCAGAAGCTTACAAACAGTCCTGGATATGACAAATCTTTATCTGTACCAGACTAGTTACAGAAAATAGGGTAAACAAGGGTAAACCTGAACTTTTAAACCAGAGAGTAGAAAGAGATGGAAAAACTGCCCCAAAGGCCAATACACTACAATTTCTGTGCCAGAAACCACTCCTCTTGTAGTAGGTAGACTACCTAGTACATACCAGTCCCACTGATAAGCTAGAAGGCTTCCCTCCAACACAGAAAGGCCTGGGGGACTCAGAAGCTTACAAACAGTCCTGGATACAGCAAATCTGTATCTGGACTAGACTAGTTTCAGGAAAGGCAGGAAACAAGCTTAGTATTATTTTTTACAGAAAAGCATGTAAAACAGCACTAAAAACAATTCAAGTGCAGTGCAAACTAGTACACTATCAGCTGAGAAGCACACTCAGTCAGAACAGAAGGAGATTTTAGACAATTTTTTTGTTGTTAGGAAAGTGTATAGGGAGAAAGGAGGAGCAGAAGATAATTCAAGGTTAAGAACATAAGTGGGTTGGCCTTCTCAGATGTTCTCTCTGTATTATTTTATTTACATTTTATTTATTTTTATTTATTTTACATTTGTTGACCGGGCTAGTCTAACTGGATACATGTCCATTTTCAGTAGGGGCCTGGGGAGATAAGCTCCAAGATAGAACAATGAAATTAATAAGATAACAAATAAGGATTAAACAAAAAAAAATATTTACAATGCATATTACAGGTTATCACAGTAAATTCAGCAGTGCAGAATACAGACATAACATAGCATGCTATTACAATCAAGATGTTCTAGAGGGAGATAGTATTATGGTTAATAAGGAAGGAATTACAGTTAATGAGTAGAAGGGGTAGGAAGAGCAAAGTATTAAGAGATACATAACTTGTCAGGCTTAGTACAGGGGCATAACCACTGTGTTCTGAGGAACACATTCAATTTGTTTTTGAAGCATGATACTGAGGGAAGTGAGGAGAGTTCACTGGGGAGGATATTCCAGGCTTTTCCAACAATATTAGAAAAGAGGGAGTCACCAGCCTTGTTGTTTGGTTTAGTAGCATGTACTAGAAGTCTCTAAGAAGACCTTAAGGATTTCAGGTTTTTATAGGGAGTGATGAGTGTGGATAGAATAGGAGTTTTGAAAGGTTTGTAAAAAGTGTTGGGGGCTATACATAGTTTATGGAATTTAATCAGATTTTGTAGTTCAAGCCATCCCAGCTGCTTTAAATTAATGCAATGGTGGGTTCTAAATGGGTTGCCTGTAGCAAATCTGGCAATGTTATTGTAAGACATTTCCAATTTGCTAAGATTATTTTTAGATAGATTTGTGAAACTGGGTGAGGCATAAAGAAGTGAAGAGATTAGATGAGTGTGTGCTATACTGGTTTTAGTTGAAGGTAAGAGGAAGGAGTTTACCCTATAGAGAGAGACAAGTTTTTTGTTGACAGTTTTTATAGTATTGTTAATATGGATATCAAAGTTCAGATTGTTGTCAATGGTGATACCCAATAGTTTGGTGGTTGGATCAGGGGATGTAATAGTTTTATTGGTAGAGATAACTGAGAAATCAAGAGGAGAGGACTTATTGGTGGGAGAGAAGAGGAGGAGTTTAGTCTTTTTGGAGAAGGCATCTATGTGTGAACCATTGCTCAACTGTGTTAAATACTTGTTGGGTAAGAGATAGAAGTTCAGAAGAGGAGGTGGCTGAGCATATCAGTGTGGAGTCATCTGCATATTGTATGCATGTGGCTTGGGGGATGGCAAGGTGAAGTTCATTAATAAATATGGAAAAAAGTAGAGGTCCTAGTGGACCCTTGACGGACACCAAGTTTGACAGGCAGGTGAGTGGAGAGAGACTTGTGCCATAGTATGGCCTGTTGTCTTTTATCAAGGTAGGACTGGAACCACTTTATAGAAGATGTATCTAGTGACAGGGATTTCAATATTTTGATGAGAATTTGGTGATTTACCATGTCAAAAGCTTTAGACAGATCAATAAATAGTACTGAAGAAAGCTTGTTAAGATAGCAGTTTTTGTTGATACAATCTGTGAAGGAAAGAAGGGCAGTACTAGTGCTATGTGAAGGTCTGAATCCATGTTGACAGTTGGTAACTGTATTTAGAGCACAACCTAGAGCTGTTTACTGAATTTCCTGTTTGCACTTATTTTTAAAATCATTTTTTTCTCAAAACTTGCATTTTATCTGTCTTTGGCCTAGCACTCTTGTGTGGGGTCATTTACTGCACTGTTATAACTTGTTGATACTCGTGAACCTCTGCTATCTCTGAAAAAACAAAAAAAATCTTGCTTTTTTTCCCACTTTTCTGAGATTTAAAAAAGTTCAGTTACAGGCTTGCTGTTCTTGAACTGTTTGTAAGTTTCTGTGAGGCCATTTTTTGCTTGGGCTAAAGGGAAGTCTCTCTGTTGATCAGTGGCAGTGAAAAACATTGAGCAGCCTGCCTGCCCCTGTGGGAGTGGTTACTGACTTGAAACTGTAGTTTTATTCTCCGTTTTGGTCAATTCCAAAACTCCATCTTCCTCTCTTAAAACCCTCTTTTGCGCGGTTTTTGCGCATTTTTGTGCATAGCGCAACAGCGGGCAGCACCGCCTAATTGGGTTTAAACTATTCCTGGCTCCACAAAGTCTGCTCTTCACTTTTTCCCTTAGAACTACTCTGTCTCTCAATTTAAACACCATATTCTCATTCTAAGGCCCTTCACTGGTCCAATTAAGTAATCCTACAAGTTAGCACTATTAAACCATAAGCACTACTTACTCTTATACTCTCTACGATTACCCTGTCCTCTACTGGTCCATCTTAAATTCAGTTTCCCTATATTACTCTAGCATGTCCAAAGGTCAGTCAATGGTTTCCTCTCCAGTCCAGCTGGTGAATCTGGGAATTTTGAGGCAATGTTACAACTGTCTCATGTACATGGACAACCCTCTCCTCCTCCAAACAGGTTCAAATATATGTGAGAGATGCAACTATTTAGCCAAACTGGAGGCTGAGCTCTCTCATCTCAAAACTGGTGTAACCAGTCAGGAGGAGAAGGTAACCTCATACAACACAATTCCAGTATCACATAGTCCCACCACATCAGCGAACCAAACACATAAATACACAAAAACATCCTCGGAGGCTCTAAATAAAAGTCTACCTAAGCAACAGAGACCTCCAAAGCAGACATCCAAGCAAACGCTACCTCAAAACAAAACACGCACAACACATAGCCCACAAAGTCAGTGTGCCAAGCAGCCACAGCCCTTAAGGCTGAATAACACACCTGATACTCTTGTAATAGGTGACTCTATTGTCAGACACACTGATGTCCCGCTCACCAGGCTGAATAAAGAGAAGGTCACGGTGAGCTGCCTGTCGGGTGCTAGGATCCGCCACATAACGCAAGCACTCAGGTCACTCCAAAGCAAATACAAATATGACTCAGTCATTGTACATGCTGGTGTGAATGACCTGAGATGTACTTCCCTGGACTACATGAAAAGAGACATAGAGGAGCTCTCTGATCATGTAGCCCAGGCTGGTATGACCCTGACCTTGAGCAGCATCTTACCCTCACCTAGAATGATGCCACAGTACAAAGACAAAATGATCGATTTTAACAATTGGCTAAAATTTTGGTGTCATTCAAAGGGGATCCAGTGTCTGTCAGCCTGGGATGACATGCTCGACAAGCCACGTTGCTTCGCTAGGGATGGCTTGCACCTGTCACCACTGGTCTTTCGGATATTGGCAAAGGCTCTTGCCACCCCCATAGTGCCTTTTTTAGGCAAGGCTCAAAAGTCAAACCCACCCCCATAGACAGCACAAGGAACAAGAAACTAAGGGTAATGTTGCTAAACGCCAGAAGTCTTAACCTCAAGATGCACGCGCTCGAAGCTCTCCTCAGTATGGAGAACATCGATATCTGTGCAGTGACAGAAACCAGGTTCAAGGCTCCAGAGAGCACCCCAGCACTACCAAGCTATACCTCATATCATGCTTTTCGGCCCCAAAACCCAGACCGAACCACAAAAGGAGGGGGAGTTTCCATATTTATCAAGGATATCCACACCTCCAGGTTAGTGGCATTGCACAAAGTATTGGAGACCATCCATGTGCAACTAACAGTGGGCAAGACTGCTTTTCAGTTTATAGCATCCTACAGACCACCCTCTCAAAGTCAGGAATCCCACTCGGCTTTCCTGAAAACATTGGAGAACATGAAGATCTCTCCGAACACCATTATATTGGGCAATTTCAACTACCCAAACATTGACTGGGAGCACTACTCAAGCCCCAGCACCTTAGTCCAAAGGTTCCTGGAAATTATAAACTCAAATGCTATGGAACAACTAGTCACCACTCCCACAAGAGGGGACAACATACTAGACCTGATCATTACCAACATGGGGACTCTATGCACCACACCAGAAGTATATCCCTCATTGGTAAGATCAGACCATAAATTAATTTCACTGGATGTCCACATCCCGACCCCAGCCCCAGCCCAGAAAACCACAGTGAAAAACTTCTCAAAAGCGAACTTCTCACTTCTCAAAACCGAAGTGGAATCCTTCAAGACCCCAAGGCCAGTGGAAACTATGGCCCAAACTGCAGAATCCTATATAAACGCATTCTATGGACATCTCCAGGAATGCATGGATCATGCTATCCCAAACAAAACCAAGAACGAATCATCCAAAGGCAGGCATCCAGTCTGGTGGATCCCTGCCATAAATAAACTGTACAACAGAAGGAGGAAGCTACTACATGATAGAGCAAAATCCCTAATAGGGAAGGCATCTCTGATCAGTACTAGCAAAAAATTACGATCCCTCATAAAATCCTCCAAGGCCAGTTTTGAGAGAAAAATTGCACAGGACACCAAAGACAATCATAAGGCTTTTTTCAGTTATGTTAGAAACCTGGGATGCAACTCCCAGACTTGTTCTGAGTTGATTCTAAGTGACAAAAAATACACTGAACCCACAAACATCGTCAATATCCTGGCAGACAGGTTCAGTGCAAACTTCTCCACCCCCTGCCCGGCAAAAGAGCAAGTATCTATCCCAGCAGAGGGCTGCCTCCCAAACATCTCTGATGCTCAGGTGAAGGCTGCCCTCTCCAAAGCAAAAACACTGCTTCCATGGGACCAGATGGCGTCCCAGGTTGCATCCTACATGAACTCCAAGAGGAACTAATCCCTCAAATAAAACAGCTATACAATCTCAGCCTCACTACAGGATATGTGCCCACAGAATGGCGTGCAGCAACAGTGGTCCTACTCCACAAAGGTGGAGCCTCACGGACCCTGGAAACTATCGCCCCATAAGCCTGACTAGCTTAGTCTGCAAGGCTATGGAGAGGATCATCATGGAGCTCATAAACAAAGACATTGGGGACCTGCAGACACTAGATCCTACCCAGTTCGACTTTGTCAAGGGCAGATCCTGCCTTTTGAACCTGGTTGACTTCTTCGAAACAGTCACCAAAGCCATAGATGAAGGGAAGGTAGTCCACACAGCCTATCTGGACCTTGCAAAGGCATTTGACACAATACCCCACTCGGGCATCATAGATAAGCTATCCAGCTTAAATATAAACCCCTATGTCACAAGATGGGTCGCAAACTGGCTCAAAGACAGAACCCAGAGAGTGAGAGTTGCTGGAACCATGTCAGACTCAAAACCGGTCACAAGTGGCATCTCACAGGGTTCTGTCCTGGGACCACTCTTGTTCGGTATATACTTTTCCGAGGTACAGGCAAACTTGGGAGGACTATGGCTCACCAAGTTCGCAGACGACTGTAAACTGGGCGCCATAATCAACTCTCCAGCTAACACAAACATCCTTCAAAAAGGTCTCGCAGAGATAGATAACTGATGCCAGCGCCATGGTTTAAAGCTAAATGCCAAAAAATGTATAGTCATACCCTTTGGCAAAAACAATGTGCCCACAAATTACCACATAGGCGGAAACCCATTAAGTACAGAGAATGTTATTAGGGACCTGGGGACCCAAGTTGATAGCAATCTCTCCTTTGAAAACCACATTGCCAAAGTGGTTAGAAAGACCTTCTACATAGCCCACCTCATCACGAAGGGTTTCACATCTAGATCAAGAGAGGTAATCGTGCCCCTTTATTCATCCCTCATCAGGCCCATCATAGAATACAATGCCCCTTTTGGGATGTACCTTACCCGACACCTGCAGCAATTAGAAAGACCCCAAAAGTATCTCACCAAGAGGATCAAGGGTCTCAAACAGATGCCATATGCTGCTCGGTTAAAAAACTCCAGCTCTACTCAGTTGCATACCGCCTACTTGAGGCGATCTATGCCTGACATACAAAGCTATGTCAAATCCAGAATTAATGGACATGCTCCACCTCAGTAAATCTAAATCCCTTAGAGCCACACGCTCTAGGGGACTTGAACCTCAGCACAGAAATAAATAGAACTTGCTGGAGGGACAGGTTCATAACCCAGAGGCTCCCTTCGCTCTGGAATAGAATTCCAGTTCATGTGAGGCAGAGCACCTCACTGAATCTCTTCAAGAAGAATCTCGATAGGTGGATGGGGGATCGTAGGTTTGTCCCAGGGATTACTCCCGTGTCACTATTAGACAGAGGCACAGTAAACTAAACCTTAAAAAGGGCACAGTATACTCAAATCAAGGGGTGGAGTTAGCCATACAGAATCGGGTTAGGCTTATAATTGCCTCAGGGCAGACAGCCTAGTATGAACCTATGAACCTATGAAAGTAAATTATTTTGGGTTAGATGGTCAAGTAATTATCTGTGAATGCATTTCTCCATGATCTTTGCCAAAGGAGAGAGAAGGGCAATGGGGCGGTAGTTGGCGAGTTCAGTGGAGTGTCCACCTTTATGGAGGGGGATAATATGGGAGATTTTCCATAAACTGGGGATATGACTTTCGGTAATAGTTCTATTGATCAGAATAGAAATGGGATAAGCAATAGCTTTGGCTGATAGTTGTAGGAATTCAGGAGGTAGTTGGTCTGCTGAGGGTGAGCATGGTTTTAGTTTCTGTAGAAGGGTTAGAATATTTGTTGTTCGGACAGGTTGAATATGAAAAGTAGGGGGTAAAGTTGATTTATAGGAAGGTAGAGTGAAGTTATTAGGTGATAGTTGACTAGCTAGTGTTTGTATAGCATTAGTAAAAAAGGTATTGAAAGCATTAGCTGTATTCAATAGATTTTTGTGGTCAGTATTTTGAGGATTTGGAGTAGTGGATTGACCTGGATGGAGTAGTTGGTTAATGCTAGGCCAAAACTTTTGTGGGTTGTTTTGATTAGCTTGTTGGGATTGTAGGTAGTAGTTTCTTTTATCAGATATTATTGCTTTCTTGGTATCATTTCTTAGCTGTCTAAATGTTAGTTGGTCTAAAGGGTTTTTAGTCTTCCTCCATTTTGCCCAAAGTTTGTTTCTAAGATTTATTTTATGTTTGGTTTATTTTGAAAGCCATGGAGCAGATTTGGTTTTAATTCTAATTAATCTGGTTGGAGCATGGTCGTTGAGAATGGCAAGGAAGTTGGAGTTAAAGTAACTAATGGCTTCAGCTAAAGGGAGGTTTTGCAAGGGAGACCAGTTGCAAGCTCTTAGTTCCATTTGGAATAGTTCAGGGTTAAAGTACTTTTTAGATCTGATGTTTTTGACAGATATTGGAATGGGAGAGTTGATTTTATGTCTGATGATATAGGTAAGAAAGTGGTCACTTAAATCATCAGGGAGGGTTCCTGAATCATAAATGTAAGGATGATGGTTTATGAGAATCCAGTCTAATAAGCTTGATTTCTTGTTAGATTTATTTATGCTGGTGGGGGAGGTAATGGTTTGGGAATACCCATATAGGTTAATATGGTTTGTGGGGAGGCTGTTGCAGTAGCAGCTCCAGTCAATGTTTGTGTCACCTAGGATTATGGTTTCTTGGGGCAGATATTGGGAAAGCCAGCAAAGTACGTTTTCCATGATGGCAGTGTTGTTACCAGGTGGTAGATATATACAGATAATATAGATGGATTTGGAATTGTTAAGATGAAGTTTGGAGATAAGAATTTCTGCATTGGAGTCTATAGGTGGTTTACAGTTGTGAGTGGTTAATTGTAAGCTAGATTTATATAGGATAACAACCCCACCACCTTTCTTGGATACTCGGTCTAGTCTCAGGATAGTATATCTAGGTGGGATGATTTCATTGTCTTTGGTTACAGGTTTTAACCAAGTTTCTGTTAAGCAGAGAATATCAAAGGAGTAGATTTCAGTTAGAGCTTGGAGTTGAGTTACTTTATTGTTTATGCTACGTATATTAAGATGAGCAATTAAAAGGGAGTTCAATGGTTTAGAGAGGGCATGAGTAGGTGATTCTTTGTGGTTGAGGAGAGAGATAGGAGTTGTTGGTGGGCCTGGGTTAGGGTGGATGTCCCCATCCTTTACAGAGAGTAGTACACTTAGATAGTTTGGGTTGGGGAATCTACTGTATAGAGGTAGGCCTTTCCTGGGGTTCTCATTGTTGTATTTTATGTGGTGTTCTGTGGTATTTAGGAAGTATGTAGTTAGATGAGGATGTTATATTAGTATGAATAAAAAGGAGAGTAGAGTTGGTTTCTTTCTTGGGGTAGTTTAGGTATGGGCCTAGTGGGTTTTCAAAGGAGGTGAAAAGATGGGCGAGGATTAAAGGAAGTAGTAGTGAGAGTGTGAATAAGAGTGGGACATAACTTGGGATGGGTTGTTTATATATTGTACGAATAAACATAGATTGTTTGTAGGTAGAAAAATAAATTCACTGGGTGGAGATGAAAGAAGGGAGTAGGGTGTGGTGTGATAAAAGGAGAGTGGTGAGAGGTTAATATTAGTGCAGTTGGGTAACTGGAGAGTGTTTAGAAAGTAAAGGTAGGAGGAAGAATGTGTTTGAAGAGTAATGGTAAGAGCAAGAGGTATGTAATGAGAGTAATGGTAAGAGGAATAGGTGTGGTTAGAGAGTAATGGGAAGAGGAAGAGGTGTGGTTAGAGAGTAATGGGAAGAGGAAGAGGTGTGGTTAGAGAGTAATGGGAAGAGGAATAGGTGTGGTTA
This sequence comes from Protopterus annectens, assembly GCF_019279795.1. Lineage (NCBI taxonomy): Eukaryota > Metazoa > Chordata > Ceratodontiformes > Protopteridae > Protopterus > Protopterus annectens. The sequence goes on along the minus strand of NC_056738.1, from coordinate 331,143,352 downwards.
GAAAGTAATGGGAAGAGGTGTGGTTAGAGAGTAATGGGAAGAGGAAGAGGTGTGGTTAGAGAGTAATGTTAAGAGGAAGAGGTGTGTAATGAGAGTATTAGGTAGAATGAGCTAATGACACTAGACTGGGAGAAGTGTCCCAGATCAGATATACAGTAGGGGTGGGCAATTGCAAAGCCACCAAGTATAAGAAGACACCAATAGGTAGAGAGGGTGGGAAACACAAAAGTTTAGACCAGTATTTAACACAGCAGGAATAAGGGTGGGAGAAAAAACAGCAATTTCAGCACAGATTAGAAGCCAGCAAATATATACCTAAATCAATCTAGCAAAAAAATTAGGACAGTGCAGAACTTTGAACAGAAGTGCCAAAAATATACTTATCACTTTATATTTTGAATTGTTTGATAAGCAGTCTCAGTCAGAACACAAGGAGTTTCTAGCAATGAATGCAGAGATGTACAAACAGGGAATATTATTTACACCAGCAAGCCTTGAGACAATCAGATAAAACACAAAAGCTGTTAGATCAGTATTTAACACAGCAGGAAGAAGGTTGGGAGGAAAAACAGCAATTTCAGCACAGATCAGAAGCCAGCAAAAATATACCTAAATCAGTCTAGCAAAAAAATTAGGACAGTGCAGAATTTTGAACAGAAGTGCCAAACCCTTATGGTCTTCTGATATAGAGGATAAGATTGGGGTCTTCCCTGTTTGTTGATGTACAATATTACAGTCATGTTGTCCGACCATATGGAGATTGCACCCTTGCCTGCAATACTAGGAGAACCACTGTCATATCCAAGACACTGATGTGAAGATTGCCTGTAATGATGACCATGTATCTTGGATCATTCTCCCTTCAAAATGCTCCCTCACTGAAGAATGGATATGTGTCTGTGGTCACTGCTGCAATAGGCGAATCCGTCTGGAAATGATGACACCCCTGTAACAGACAGGGATGTTCTCTGTCAAGCAATGTATTTCTTGCAGACTTGCTTGACTCGAAATTTCAAATATAGAAGATTAACAGCTGGAGACCACTGCATTCCCAGGGTCTATTGCAGTACCCTCATGTAAAATCTGGCTAAGGGAATCATTAGAATTGTTGACACTATGAGACCTAAGAGACATAGTACTTATCTCACTGGTGTGTTGGGTGGTGAAGCACTTGAAGGCTTATAAGATGCAAAGTCAGAACTCTGGACTGGGGAAGACTATTTGAACTTTGTTATCCAGCTGATATCCTATGAATTATATACTCTTTGATGGAGTTAGGTGGCATTTTGACAGATTTACAGAAATTCCTAGATTCATAAGTAGCTGAAATACTTGGTCCCAGTGCATGAGTAGTAGATGATTGGTGGATGCCATGATGAGCCAGTCGAGGTATGGGAAAACTTGGATCCCCACTAGGGGCAAGTGCACAGCTACTATTGCCATGATCTTTGTGAACACCCTGGAGGCTGTGATGATACCAAATGGCAGCACTCTGAATTGATAATGTCTAGCTCCCAGATGGAAGCAAAGAAATCTCCTGGAGCATTTTGTTATTTTGATGTGCTAGTAAGGTGACCTGGAGATCTACAGAACACATCCAATCATCCTTCCTCAGATGAGGCAAAATAGACTGGGCTGTTACCATCCCGGAATTTTGTCTCTTATGAACTGGTTTAGTTGACTAGGATCCAAATGGGTCTGAGGTCCTGTCTTCTTTGATAATAAAGAGAACCTGGAGTAGACTCCAGACTCTTAACTGGTTGCGGTTCAGTTACTCTTTTCTTGCAGCTTTAAAATTTCTATGGCTGTTGAGTCCCACTGACTGGGTGGAATTCTGAGGACTTTTTTCTTTGTCTAGGTTGGAAGGGAAAAGGGAATTAAATAGCCTCTGGATATTATTCTTAGAACCCAAGCATCCAGTGTTATCAAATGCCTTCCTTGAGGGTGCAAAGACAGATGCCGCCTGACTACATCCAGAGTGCAGCAGTCATGTAGCCATTCAAGAGCATTGAACAGCTTTCTTGGAAGATGGGTCACAAAAGCCTTGCTTCTGCAGTCTGTCTCTGCCTCTTGGGCATCGTCTGTTAAAACTGCCTCCCCTCTGCCATGAGGAGGACTGTCATTCTGAGAACATGGAAAGAACCCCATGATTTGTGGAACCCCATTTTCTTCCTCAATCTCTGGCTCCCAGAGAAAGTTCTTTGTGGGGTAAAAAAGTGCACTCCCACTGAAGAGAGAGTCTTACCATCTTGCTGGCTCCTTGTGAGTGTATCCTTGACTTTGGCTCCAAATAAAGATGAACCATCATATGAGGCATTAATAAAGGATGACTTAAAGCCTTCCACAAAGTCACATCCAGGCATGACAACACACAGTTTCATGCTGCTCTTGTACCATCTGTTGCACTGGAGAGAAAATGTATGGCCACCTTAGAGAAGGATTCTTGGGTGGAAAGCTGGGTATCCACTGTTTTCTGAACATCTGCAGGCAACATCCCTGAGATTGACATGCTGATCTTTTTGGTCAAGTCTTTCTGGAATGTTAAGTTGGCTACATAGTACGGTGATCTAAGGCAAATGTTGCTGAAGCATAAGTTCACTTCTCAAATCTGTCCTTTGCCCTAGATTCCCATCTGCGGGATGGAAAGATGAGCTTTCTTCCAATAGCTCTTTTTTGTGGCTGCTGCCACCACCATAGCAGCCACTGGTGAACTCTTACTCCAGTGGTTCCTATCAGGTGGTGATGATAATATACGTTCCTCTTTTTTGGGTATGGGCTCTACCACATTGGGGTCCTTCCACACCCACTGAGTCATAAGATTGATGAGAGGATCAATGGGTTGTACCACCCAGGAAGAAGTTGGTCCAGAACCAAAAGCCTCCAAGAATACTGACTCCTCCGCAGAAGGGTCTTGGGTCATCCAACTCCCTCTATGTTTCATCAGTTCTAGAATGTCACTGAATGAGACATCTTCAGAGAAAGAGCAAAGGGAATCCTCTCCTTCCTCTAAGTCAGTATCTTCGGTGAAAGACTCTGGTGACGAGTCTTTGTACTTCCTCTTGCACATCCATTTTCTGGGAACACTTTCTGGTGGGGTCAGTAGAAGAGTCAGAATTGGATGGGGAGCTAGCAAAGCAAATTTCTTCAGAAACCCTTGGTGATGGCTGTCCCTGTACAGAAAGATGAAGAGGTGAAGAAACAGAATGCAGATGGAATTTGGATGGAACTGAAGTGGTTGAAACTTATACTTGGCATTCACCAAAGCCCTTTTAAACACTTCAAAGCTGAGGCTGCTACTGGAACTGATTATTCTCTCTGTCCCAAAGAAGATTGGGAAACATCAGCACCAATGAGCTCTGACACTGAAGTCGATCTTGGATCTAAGCTATCCAAAGTCGAAGCCCCAAAAGGAAGAGACAGCTTTGAGAGCTTAAGTGTCAACTTGCCCCCTTGGAACTTGGCTGCAAAGCTTTGGCTCAGAGTCTTGTCTCAATCAGATGGCATTGGAGTTGATAGAGATTGGGAAAAAGCATCAAAGAAGCAAGTTTCAATGCCAGCACAAGTGCCATGGTTATAATTGGCTCTGTTAAAACCAAACCAGAGGCACAGATCAGTACAGATTCTTGTAAAGGGGGGATAAAGTACCCAACACTCTGTATCTTCCTAGGTGACAGTGCTGGTAAGACCCCAAGCTGTATTTGTGCTCTTAGAAATGTTCTTGTTATTTTGTTGATGTCGAATTCTGTAAGGCTTCTTGATGACTGAGTAGATGATGCTGTAGATGAAGGACAAGATTATCATCTCTCTTCGAGTATGGGAGACTGAAGTCTGGAACTCACTGGTCTCAATGAGTAACACATAGAAGGTGAAGGGTGTCAGGGTCAAGGAGGTGTTGACTGCAATTTTCTAGGTATGTTAGGGTTGGGGTCGACAGAAAGTACAGTTGTGTACACAACATAAATGTAGATGTTTGAGTGCATTCACTGTTGCAGTCCTCACATATGGGTTATCTGGCTCCCGGCAGCCCTCAGTTGGTTATCCGGCTCCCAGAAGCCCTCAGTCAGCCTGAATACCAGAGTCTTTGGTATATGACATCAGCTGCTGTCGGTTGTAAAACTGATGTCAGTACGTCAGGTATAAAGGGAGGCAGCCAATGGCATTTCCTCAGTTTTTCTTGCCTTAACTGTCAGGAGCCCCCAAAAGAAGGCTAACCCAGGAATGGTAGTATCCTGGACACGTCATACAAAAAATAAAAATCTATAGTCTGTGCTTTAGGAAAAAAGGGAGAATGTAGTGTGACTACACTCAAACATCTACATTTATGGTAAGTGCACACAACTGTACTATGTTCTTCATGTTTCACTGTTGCAGTCCTCAAAGATGGGTTGATTCCCAAAGCCCAGTAAGAAGACAAAGGGGGGAGGAAGGATCACAGGTTAAGGGTTGGTAAGGAGGCCCTGCAAAACTGCAGAGGCAAAACCAGCCCTGGATTTAGAAAACAAAGGTAGATTGTAATGCTAAAGTATGAACAGAAGACCAAGTAGCTGCTTCTAGAATGTCCTTAGTAGGTACTCCTCTCAGAAAGGCTGCAGAGGTAGAGGCTGCTCTAGTAGAATGTGTCCTAATACCCTGAGGGGGAACCTTCTCATGCTGCAGGTAACATAAGTGAATACAATGAGCAATCCATTTGGAGATGGTTTCTTTTGAAATAGCTTTACCCTGAGCCTCAGGAACAAAACTATCCAATAACTGTTCAGATTTTCGAAATGATTTAGTCCTGTGTAAGTAAAATCTCAGCTGTCTATGCACATCAAGAGAGTGCAGAATCCTTTCCCCTTTATTTTGGGGATTGTTGAAAAATGTAGGCAGGTGAATAGACTGGTTAAGGGTTAAACTGGAAACGACCTTAGGCATAAAGGAGGGACTGATTCTCAGAGAAACCCGATCTGAGTGAAAAAATAATGAAAGGTTCTACTGCCATTAAGGCTTGCAGCTCAGATACCCTTCTAGCTGAAGTAATATCTAATAGGAAAGCAGTTTTCCAGGATAGAAACTTCAAATCTGCAGAGGCAGCTGGTTCAAAGGGAGGCAAAGTAAGTTTTTCCAGTACAAACTTAAGATCCTAAGCAGGAGTAGGAGCTCTTCTGGGAGGTCTAAGATTATTAGCTTCCCTCAGGAACTGCTTCATCAAGGGGTGAGAAAAAATGGGTTGCTCGAAAGAACAATGAGCTGAAATTGCTAAAGCGTGAATTTTGATTGAAGAAAAGGAAAGTCCACCATTAAGCAATCCTACTAGGTAGTCAAGAATGAGTGAAAGAGAAGGATGGGAAGGGTCTTCTCCTTTAGCTAGCATCGAAGAGCAAAATCTTTTCCATTTATTTGCATCGGATTTTCTTGAGCTAGGCCTCCTGGCCTGATGAAGAACTTCAACCACCTGTTGGGAAAGATTTAAAGTATTAGCCAGGCAGTTAAAAGCAGAGTTTGAAGATGAGGATGAAGGAACTTTCCCCCTCACTGAACAAACAGATCTGGTACCAGGGAAAGATGCCAAAGCTGAGCCTGGGAAAGGCTGTGAAGGAGGGGATACCAATGCTGCCTGGGCCAATCTGGAGCTATCAGAATAGCCTTTGTTTTTTTGTCCCTTTGGAAGGAGATGATTGGTGTGAGAGGAGAAAAGATCCACTTGTGGGGTGCCCCAATGATGAGTGATGCAATGGAAAATGCCCCTGTTCAGTTGCCATTCGTGAGGATCCAGAACATGTGTGCTCAATTTATCCACTATGGAGTTTAGCCTCCCTGGAAGATACTGGGCTATTAGATGTAAGCCCATGGATGCTGCTAGGGACCATAGTCTCATGCTTTGTCTGCACAAGGAGTAAGAGTGAGTCCCCCCTTGCTTGTTGATGTATCACATGACTGTGGTATTGTCTGTCCTGATCAGCAGAGTCCCAGGGTAGAGTAGGTCCTTGAAAGCCAGCAAAGCCTGCTGCACTGCCATCAGTTCTTTTAAGATTATGTGCAGATGAATCTGCTGGGTGCTCCAAGTCTTCTGTATGTCCCTGGCCTCCAGATGAGCCCCCCCATGCAACATCTGAGGTGTCTGTGGTGAGAGTCTGGCTGGCAGATGGTGGGCAGAAAGGCAGACCCTTGTTCTGAGAACAGGCTGTCGCCCACCAGAGGAACTCCATTTGTAGACAGGGAATCAGGGGAAGAATCAAGTCTAAGTCCTGTGTGTGTGACACCAAAGATTCTTAAGGTACCATTGAGGTTTTCTCATATGCAGCCTTGCATATGGGATCATCAAAATACATGAAGCCATGAACCCCAGTGCTTGCAGGAATTGCCTTGCAGAGAGCTGGGTCATGCTTGCCAAGTTCATGAAGTAAGCAGAAAGATCTTGCTTCTGTTGAGGGAGGAATACCATTGGGTGGCTCTATTCAGGCTTGCTCCCAGGAAAATAATCTCCCTTGAAGGAACCAACTTTGACTTCTTTTTGTTCAGTGTAACACAAAGAGGTGAGAATGTTCTTCACGGAATCCAAATCCTTTTCTAGTTGCTCTGGGGAGTTTGCTTGAATGAGACAATCGCCCAGGTAAGGATAAATTTGAATGTTTCTCTGCCTACAAAAAGCAATGGCTGGAGCCAGGCACTTCATAAAAACTCTTGGAGCAGTAGATAAGCCAAAGGGCAATACAGAGAATTGAAACTGTTGCTCCCCAGCCCTGAAGTGAAGGAACTGCCTGCAACTTTCCCTTATTGGGATGTGCAGATAAGTCTCCTTGAGATCCAAAGTTACCAGCCATGAATCCTTGCCCAGCATTGGCAGTAATTGTTGAAGGTTGAGCATCTTGAATTTGGGAATCACCAGAAAAGTGTTTAGAAATGACAGATCCAGAATAGGGTGCCAGGTGCATCCTTTCTTGGGCACCAGAAAAAGCCTTGAATAAAAACCTAGGTATGCCTGATTTGCAGGAACTGGCTCTATAGGCCCAATAGTCAGCATAGAAGAAATTTGAGTTTCTACCTCTGCCCTGAAAGTTCTGGGTATGTCTGGGTATCCTTGTAAAACAGGAAAGGTGTGAAAGGAAAACTTGTAACCTTGGTTTACTATATTGAGCACCCATTCGTCATCTGTGATGCTAGACCATACGTCTGCGAACCTGGCTAACCTTCCCCCCAAAGAAAATCCAGGGTCCACAGAGGTAGGCAGAAGAAGGCCGGAGTCACTGAGAATGTTTGCTTTGGAAAGCTGGCTTAGAACTCCCCGATTTAGCAGAAGAAGAATGCCATTGTTTAGCCCTTTGGGGGGGCAGAAGCCTGCCTTCTGGAAGATCTGAACCCCCTAGGCCTAAAGCAGCCCTGCTTGCCAGGATCAGGGAAAGACCAATTCTTGGAAGGATAAAGCCTACTAAACCGAGAGGGCTGAACATAAAGGAAATCTTTTACAGCTTGTATAGATTTTGCCTTATCCTCCAACGTCTTAAGTACCGCCTCAGCCTTATTACCAAAAAGATTGTCCTTGTGCAAAGGAACATCCAGCAGTTTAGATTTAACTGGTTCAGAAAGAGGCTGCTCCCTGAGCCAAGCATGCCTTCTAATTATGGAACCAGTGGCTGCTGCTGTGCAGGAAGCCTCCAAAGTGTCAAAACCACAATGAAGTGAATGCTTATTAACTAAAGTGGCAGAATTCAGTAAGTCTTGTAAATCTTTGTTCTCCGTCATGGAAGGAATATCACCAAGTTTAGCCTTAATAGCCTCCAAAGTATGCTGCTGATACTTAAGTATGTGAAAGAGACAATTCACGGATCTAATGGCAATAGTTGCGGAAGTATAGACTTTTTTATCCCACCTGTCCAAGGCCCTAGATTCCTTATCAGAAGGCACAGGGTTTTTAGCAATAGTAGCCTTAACACCCTTGGGGCCTTGAGAAATAATTTCTGGATCAGCAGGAGGGTTTTTAAAAAGGAATTGATGAGATTCAGGAACACTGTAATACCTATCTGGTTTTCTGGGGGCAGGAGGAACATAATTAGGAGTTAAAGACTTTTCCATGAAAACATCATCCACAACTTCCAAAACTGGAGGTACAGCCAGAGGCTTATGCTGTGACAAATCTAAAAATTCCCTGATTCTTTTCTTAGACTATGGAAAATCCTAACATTCCCATTTAAAATGCTCCCTAAGAGTATTCAAAGTATCCCCAAAGGAAAAATCCTCTGGAGGGGAGGCAGAAGGGATAGAGTTCCTCAGCATCAGAATCCTCAAAGCCAGAAAAAAGTTGAGAATTCCTTCTTCACCAGCAGACATACTGGAAATCTCAGAATCTGAGACAGACAAAACATCAATAGATAATTCCCAAGTCCTCTTTGAAGGGGGGGATGAGAGCCCCTAATCAGGGAAAGAAGATCACCAGCCATCTTTACCAACTGGGACTGAGGTACAGGAGGTGAGGCCAATGCCTGCTTGTGAGTAGGTTTGCGGCTGGAAGTTTTACTAGCAACCCAGAAGGACTCGAGAGGCCTAGCAACTGCAGAAGTCTGAAATAAGGTAGTCGGCCTGGTTCTGGTCTTATGTCAAGAAGAAGAAGAGGTGTCAGAAGCCGGTGCCTGCAAAGCAGCTCTGGACCCATATTAGGTGCAACAGATGGAGGGTCTGAAGATAAAATAACAGCCTGTGGCATGGAGGACTCTGTAAAGGTCTCGGCAGAGGCTTGCAGCTGAAAATCTGCAGACTGCAGGGGCTACAAAAGCGTCTCACTGAGTACCACTGTGCTGACAACCAATTTCACCAGTGCTTCATCAGTAGATTTAACCCTAGGCCTGTCACGGTCCTTGTCTTTGCATTTCCTAGGCATATCTGAAGTCAGGAGACCAGAAGATGCCATAATGACGGACTTAGGCCAGACTCCGAAATGCTTATACAAAATCTTAGCTCTACGGCATATGCTACACGGGTTAAAGGAAGCACAGAGATCGCAGTTAGGGATGTCGTGCTGAATGCCCAAGCAAGTTGTACAATAGGAATGGAAATCTCAGTGCTGAATCTGTCTTCCACAGGCAAGATAGTTATTAATTTTATCTGACATTCGTTAAAGCAAAAAAAGAGGGTCCCCAATGGGGCACTTATCTGAAGGCATCTTCAACTTGGTAGTCGGAAAGCGAAACAAAAGTAAACGGCCAACCAGCACTAATGCAAATTGCATCTGCTTCGGGCTCCGTGGCAAGAAAGACAGAGGAAATGGCGTCAGCTGCCACACTTTATACCTGACGTACTGACATCAGATTTACAACTGGTGGCAGTCGATGTCATATACCAAGGACTCTGGTATTCAGGTCGACTGAGGGCTACTGGGAGCCGGATAACAGACTGAGGGCTACTAGGAGCCAGATAACCTATATGTGAGGACTGCAACAGTGAAACACGAAGAACATGTCAGTTGCAGAGATCTTTTCTTTGACAACTTAGATGGAGATTTGCTGCATTCTTTCTCCTGAGTTTTAGTTTTAGATTTCTGTTTTTTGAATGATATAGATGGTGAAACAGGTGAAGGGGAAGCCCCTGTCTGAGTCCCTTTAAAGTTGGTTTGTCCCTTCTTGTTTGGCTGGAGGGACCAAGCACTGAATGCTGCACAGGACTGAGACAGTAAACACACTTTGAATGTGGATCCTGAGGTGGGAGTTTGTGCTTAAACTATGAACATTTTTTTAAAACCCGTTGACCCCAACGTACTGAAAAAACTTTGTAAATAATTTAACAGACACAGAATGCAATATAATTGTAATAATACCTTAAACTAGGTTGAACTATACACCATACAAGATAAACACACATTTTTAATTCACTAGCCAAAGGCCTCAGCTAAGTTAACTAACTTAAATGACTACTATGCTACAAACTATTTAGCAATATCTAACAATTGTTTTCTGAGTAATTTTAGTGAAAAAAGTGACAAAGAAAATATCTCACAGTAAAGGAGGAGCTGAAAAGGTGCACTGAAAAAACTCCAACTTGAACCAACAGCTCTAAGCATATCTGAAACCTTTGCGTGGCAAACAAGACCTGCGGATTTGTGACTTAGCCTTGGGAATTATGGGTAGTGGAGGAGTCTGAGTTCTGGTTCCAAGAAGCTTAGACATTAGTGCTGAGGTCAGATCCTGTTAGATCTGACAACTCATAAGTTTGAATAGACAAAAATAAATAACATTGGATACAAAGGATTAGTATGCAGAGACACCCTGACCACATGAAAAATAAAAATAGGGAGGAATATCCATCAGGAATTGCTCTTGGCTGAAGTAAGGACAATCAACAAAACAGTCTTCCAGTTGTAGTGCTACAATGAAGAACAAGTCGGCTCAAAGGGAGCCTGAGTCAGGTTTTCAAGAACAAAAGTAAGGTCCCATGAGGGAGTAATAGGTTTTTTTTTTTTTGGGGGGGGGGGCTGACATGAAGGATGCTTTTAAGAAATTGTTTGACCTCAAAATGAGAGGCCAAAGTTGGGTTCAAGGGCAGACAAGCTGAGATTACTGACAAGTGAGCTTTAATAAAAGAATATGCTAAGCCAGCATGGAGTACTTGATACAAGCAAGAAAGGACCAAAGGGATCCCTGCCAAAAAGGGATCCTGGTGATGCTTGAGAGACAAAGTAGGATTTTTTCCATTTAGCCATATAGGATTTTCTGGCAGTGGGATCCTGGCCTCCTACAAAACCCTATGCATGTCCTCCAAAAAGTGGTGCCTAAATGGGATCAAAATCCTATCACCCAAAGTATCAACTGAAGAGTGGACAAGTGATGGTAGATGAGAGATTCCTTACCTTGTGTGAGAAGGTCCATCCAGTGAGGTAACTTGAGATGATTTCCCCTGGCCAGGTGAAGGAGGACAGGAAACCAGCGCTGTCTGGGCCAAAAGGGAGTCACCAAGATTCTTGAGATTTTCTTGATCTTCTACAGCACTCTGGGAAGAGGGTAAGTATAGAGGAACATCCCCTTCCAAGAAAGGATCATGGCATCCACTTTCCAATTCAGAAAACAGAGGTAATCCAGAAGGTTTGAGTCAAGTCTGGTGACCCAGAGAATGACAGGACCAACAAGAAGTGAGTATAGAAGATTAGTCCAGATAAAACAAAACCTTGTTAAAGTTTCAAGTAGTTTATTCAATTAAATAGATGGATGAGTGTTCAACTACTTGAAACTTCAACAAGGCATCTTTATTCCTCCCACGGAGAGTATCAAAGAGACAGAGTCTCCTGGATCTGTTAGCTAAAGTGATTTTTGACCCTTTGTACTCTGCACTTTCCAAGTTAGAGTACTTGGGACTCTGGAACAGAAGAGAGGATCTTGGCTGTTCAGAGGGGAGGTAAAAAGATCCATTTGACCATTTTTAGGAATACCCCACCAACATACTATGTCCAGAAACACCTCATGCTGAAGCATCCATTCACGAGGCTGTGTCCTGGACCTGCTCATTAATTATGCCAAGTTGTGTTTTGAAGGAATGTAGACAGCCTGAAGGGTTACCTGATGGTGGATACTAAATCCCTCTCCTGAAGGGGTAGTCTGCGTAGACGATAAGACCTTGTGCCCCCATCTGTTGATGTACAACATGACTGTGGTGTTGTCTGTAAAGGCCTTTAAAGGGCCTGAAGACCAAAGAGAAATAAAGGCCTGAAGAGCAAGAACAAGTGCCCTCATCTCTTTTATGTTGATGTGGTCTGACTGCTGATGAAGGGGACATAAATCCTGAACCCTCAGATTGTTGGAAGAGGCTCCGCACCCCAGATTGGAAGCATCTATGAATAGTTCCCGAGTAGAGGCAGCAGTCTAAAAAGGTAGTCCCAGACTGAGGGAGAGCTGACAAATCCACCATTGCAACTCAAGTTTGAGACAAGAAAGGAAAGGAACTAGAAGGTCCAGAGGGTAGCAATGCTTGAGCCAAACTGTCTTAGGTACCACTGAACTTTCCTCATGTGAAGCTTGATAAATGGAAGCTTGAGAATGGTAGATTCCATGAACTTCATGGCTCTGTGAAATTCCCTTGCAGAAATGAGAAAGGGGAAACAGACTGGAAGTAGGCTGTCAAGAGACAGAACCTTGGAAGAAGGAAGAGAAGCCAATATTGGAATGGTTTGAATTTGGCAACACAGAAAAATGATCTCATGAGAATGAGTCACAGTGGACATCTTGAGATTAACGGTGAAAGCCAAACTGCACAGGAGCATGGTAAAATCCAGATCCTGCAAAAGCCTGGATTGGGAGGGAGCCTGAAAAAGCAGGTCATCCAGATATGGTAATATGTGGATTGTCTGAAGCCTGCAAAAGGCTATGACAGGGGGCAAACATTCAGTGAACACTCTTGGGGCCGCAGAAAGACCAAAGAGCAAAGCAGAGAACAGAAAATGAGATGAAGAAACAGAAACATAAAAACTTCCTGAAAGAGGGTGAATGAGAATATGAGGATAGGTGTCCTTTACGTCTAGTGACACCACAAAAGCATGTTGAAGTAAAAGGGAAAACAGAGGCTGGTGGGAAGGCATCTGAAAGGAGAGAATATTTAGAAAGGTATTTAGAAAGAAAAGATCTGGGAGTGGTCTCCAGGAACCCTCTTTTCTGGGAACCAGAAACATTCTAGAGTAAAACCTTGTTCCTCTTTGGGATACTGGAATGGGTGGAATGGTGCCCTGATCCAGTAAATCCTGCAGAACTCCAGAAATACTGGACCACCACCACAATAAACAGGACATACTGGAGGGATAGATTCCTGTCCCAGAGACTTCCCATACTCTGGAACAGGCTACCCATCTATGTCAAGCAAAGTTCTTCATTAGCACTCAAGAAATATCTTGATGAGTGGATGGAAAATAGCAAATACACTCTGGGGATCACTTCTGTGTCTCTGTTCGACAGTGGCACAGGAAAATAACTTTCTTGGGTGGCGTAAGCGAGGGAACCTTGTTGGCCAGGCTTACGTAGGCCCTTGGGCCGACAGCCTAGTACCTACCTATGAACCTATGAAAAATGAGGAAGATGGTCTGGAGGAGTTTGATGTACATCTTGGAAGGGGGGAAGGGATTCCCATACCATAAAGTAAAAGCGATGGATAATGGACAGAACCGTAAAAGCTGATGGTATCTGTTGCCAGATAGGGAGGGAATAGGAAAGCTGGACAGACAGGGAAACCTTGCTGAGGGGATTGGGAAAAATATGTCAGACGGAGGCAGATTTGTCTTGAAAAGAAGGTTTTTGAATTTACAAGTCTGGGTGGGCTAATCATCAAAAGTACTCTTAGGAACCCTCTTCCCTTTAGAAGGCTGCCTATGTACAAAGGCAGACTTAAGATAGTTTTCTCCCATACACAAATTTAAAAAAACATAAGATCCTGCATCACTTTACCTTTATCTTGTAGAGTCTTAAACAAGTCAGCAGTAGCTGTACCAAAGTGGTTTTGATTATCCAAAGGAGCATCTAATAGCTTCATCTTAATATCATCAGGTGAAACCAAGCGTACCTCCTCATAACTGAACCAGAAGCAGCAGCTCTAGAAGATGCATCTGCTGCATCATAACTACATTTGAATGAGTGATGGCCAACCTGAGAAGTGGAACGTAATAAGGACAGACCAGCAGTCTTCCCTTCAGAGTCAGGAAGGTCAGACAAAACCCCCTCCAAGCTGTAACAAAGGATACCTGGTCCTATGGGTTTGATAATTAATGGCCCTGAAGGCCAGGGTGGCAGAAGTGTACACTTTTCTCCCTACCATCCCCATAACCCTACTATCATTATCAGGAGGAAGGAGCTTGGAAGTAGTTAAAAGCTTTGATGGCTTGTCAGCAGAGAGAACACAACAGGGTATGAATAAGGACACTTGTAGGATTAAGACATGTTATAAAAATGGTCAGGCTTCTTAGGGGCCAGAAGTTGGGCATCAGGAGCCAAAGAAGCAGCTGCAAATGTACCCCACAAGGCATTCAACACAGAGGGGACAGCAAAAGGTTTAGGCGACTCCATCAGCAACAGCTCATAATACCAATTTTGAATTTCAGAGACTTGTGAGCAATCCCACTTAAAATACACCATCATGCAAACTACTGTGTCCCCAAAGGACAACTCTTCAAAGGGACAGTCCGGATCCAAGGATTCCTCTTCTTCAGACTTATAATCTAAAGGAGAGGTAATCTGTGAGGAGTAGGCCAAGGACCCATTCCCTAAATCCACCTCCTCATCTGAAGAATCAGACTCCCTAGTCCTTTTAGCTGGAGTACAGGACCAAGAAGAAACAGGAACAGACATCCCCATGAGGAGATCTTAAGGCCATCAGGGAATTGAATAAGCCCTGAGTAAAATTCTGTCATTCCTTCTGAGGATCCTTGGCAATGAGAGGAATATGCTTAGTTTTCTGCTTCTTCTTAAGGGGGATGCCCATTAAGACCAGCCTAGGAGGCTTGGATGCATGCCTAGAGTTAGTAAGGGTACCAGGGACCTCTTGCCCCACCAGAATCTGGAGAATCTCCTAGGCCGTTCGGAAATGATTAGCTGTGGTTCCCTCTCAACATTCACTGCGGATGTTTGCATTGCCTCAAAGGATGTGAAGAAGCCAGTTCCCCTGATAGGGTCAAGGCAGAGTAAACTAGTGTCTACAACAGATGGTCCTCAGGGTCTTCACACACCTCAAGAGAGTCTGGCAGGGGCTGGACAGAAACAGTGTCAGAGTGAGATTTCTTAATCGTATTTGTAAGAGATGGCTGTACCTCAAGGCAGGTGGACTCTGTCATGGTACCATCGGTTAAAAGTTTGAGACACTGGTTTTCAAGATAAATAGACAGAGAAGACAAACAGCTGCAAAACATTTTGGGAACAAAGGCCTGACAAATGATACACTGGGTATGATCATGTGAAGCACCTAGGCAGAACAAACAACTTCTTGTGACGGTCTTTATGGTAAATCTGCCTCCCACACTGACATCTTCCCTTCCTGGATGACATGAACTGTAAATACACAAGTAAAGGAAGAAAAAGAAGGAACCCCAGTGGCGCACTTATAGATTGGTAGAACCCAGTTCAGTGAAAGGCGTTCAGATTGACGTTTAATTGTGGCATTCGGACTGGCAGCAATGAAGTTCTGAGTGTGGAGCATTTGTACATCAATTTTTTGCCCTAAGCTTACACTGAGAGCATACATTCCATGTATGATGCCAGGAGGATGTAAAGGCTTTGGTATACTGGCCAGACATTGTTCTTGGCAAGAAATCCCATAGGTTACGAATACTGCAATACTGACACACGAGGACAACACTAGGTTAAAACTGCAGGTTTCTGATGTAAACTGTGGAATGGAGATAGTTAAAGTACAGGTGGTTGATCTGATGCTGGCAGTGACTTTTGGGAAACTGATGTCACAAGGACCATTCTGGACTCATCCTAATATTCTGGCCCTGATCCTAACCTTGGATGCAGAACAGCTACCAGGAAACAGTTCCATTGATGGGAAAAGTGAGACCTGCACCTTCTCCAGACTGGAACTGCACACTTCCTCATGCTGGTGGTTCTGATGGTGGGAGGAAGGTGAAGCCCTACATTTCTCTGAAAAGCATCTGGGTCAACATTTTACATTCTGATTTCTAAGATTTTTCTTTATTTTCTCCTTGGTGTCCTCCCCGTCAGACCAGAAGGTTTACTGAATGCTTCTTCATTGTGCTTCATACAACTTAATTCTTACTCTCTGAAGTCACTGCTACATTGGGAGGATGCTGATTATGCATGATTCTACATCTTGTCTTTCTAAAGGTGCACCTCAAAGTGAGAATTTCTCTTCTGTATATCAGCAAACAAAATTCAGGAAAGTTTTATAACTGACACCACTGTGTATCATGGTGAGGGTGGGGTTAAAGTAACACAATGCATTTGCAATGAGTGTATTGTAAGGGAAGTTGAGCGACACAAAGAGATTTATTCAAAATGTGCTTAGCTGTATTAGACCTCAAAAGAATCGAACACTAGTTTTCATAAAAAAGGAGATTGCTGAAGTCAGCTAAATGTGACATACTATGAGTTCTGTTTCATGGCAAGAAACAACTGTAATGATACGAGTCAGCTAGTTGCCAGATGTCAGAGTTTTGGGTCAGTCGACAGTACTGGGAGAATGCTTGAAATTTGATGCTAAAATCAATGCCTGTGTCTGGAAATTTTCACATTGTCTGGATCTGCTCAAGAGACACTCCAAAGAAAGATCTGTTATTTATTCCTGTGTTTCAAGAGCGGAAAGCAAATGCTGTACAAAAATGCAGCTAATCATGCATTCTATCAGACACAATTTATTTTGAATTAAATTATTAAATCCAATGCATAACAGCTGAAATGTAAGTATTTTGACTACAACACAATGATAATTCTTCTCAAATCTTAAAACACAATAGTTTCAAAAGAAAGATCAAACAATAAACATGGATATCAAAAATGAAGGTTTGCATCTGAATTTTATTGCAAAACAGTTTCAAGGAAAATATCCATTATATAAATAAAATGATATATACTGCATTTGATTTTATTATAGTGAGTAAAAAATAAAGCAACAAAATTAAGAGTTGCTATATAAACTTTGACTTAGTTTTATATTTAGAGTAACATTCTGTATCTCTAAAAATCCATTGAGATCCTTGTTTTGTTAAGAAAGATGCATACTTTTGTCCTTTATGAAGGCAAAAACATTTACAATAAACAAGTCCTAGCACTAACTGCTATGCAAAACAATAAAGTATCCTGACTTCATAACATACAACACATCAGGTCAAGCAACATACTCAAACGTCCTTATTCACCCTTGTAAAGTATCAAAATACTGTTCTCCTTACAGTGCTTGCTACACGTTACTAATTCATCATTACAGAAAACATTTTCAAGTTTTTCTTTCACTCTTATCAGATCACACCTTTCATAACAGTAAACGTCAGTTCTGAAGCTCAGTTGAAGTATTCTGGGAATAATAAGTGAAGGCCACACAGATATTTTCCTAGTAATGAAAGTTCACAGAATGTACAGCATTATCTACCACCATTAGCAATGCGTACACTTAAACGTATTTATTACTTCTACACAATTCACTTTTAAGCAAACAATGCCATCCACAGTGGCATTACAGGGAAATAATGGACTGTCCAGGAGTGTTGTGAGGCCTGATCCATTATTTCCCTGCAGCACACAATAGAACGCATTACTGAATTTAGATAATGGTCAATCTGTAAAATTGTATTCGTTTTTTTAATTATTATTACATACTCTTTTATATTTTTAATGCAAAATAGTTTCACCTACTTATGTTTCAAAGCCACTGCGGGATAAGCTATTGCTGTTGGATGACATCTTTTACATTCAAAATATAAGTTATGTAATTATTTAATAATGTTTATAAACACACACACATACATATATATATATATATATATATATATATATATATATATATATATATATATATACCTGAATATAACAGATGCAGAAGTAGACACATTCTCATAGTAAAAAGGTAGGCAGCCACACAGAAAGTTACATACACATCACCCAGACATACCCATATCCATGGAATGACACAGAGACACAAACTCTAGACACACACAAATTAAATATAACCAGCATTTTGACTGTGCACTCTTCAAATTAAATGAAGAAATACATAAATTAGACTGAATTCTGGGGTCATTTTTTGCAAGCTAGATACAGTGCAAAGTATAATATACCCCCCACACACAGACACACACATTCTGTTCACATCCTTGTAAACGCGACTGCAGTTACTTGCTTTAGTTCCCCCCCCTTCTCACTACTAGGGCTTTCTCACAACCTCAGATAGGAAGAAGACAGGTCCTTGTAACTGCTGCAGCAGTCACTTGCTTTGCTTTTGTTTGGTTATTTTTCTTCTCTCTTGATAACCACACAAGGTCATGAGTTAGTGAACGCTTAGCAACACAAAGGAAATGATAGCTCTTGAAGAAGATTTTATTTTCTATGCCATGATTTTCTGCCAGATTAGACACTCTCATATTTCAGCGGGGTTTATCAGTAAATTAAAACCCTGCTGTGGTACACTGAACATCCAAATGAGGACTGTTCACATTCCAAGCCCATTATCTAAGTCATTACAACATGCAGACTATAAAGAGAAAACAAACTTTTACTGGCATGAAGTACAAGTTGCTTTCCAGATACAATTCCCACAAAATCAGCACTTGTTTACATTTCCTGGAGAGTGCAAGTGGTGGGAGGAACAACCAGGAATTCAACCTGATGACCAACTATCACAGGAAATAGGCTATGGTGAAATTCTACCTCTAAAAACATATGTAAAAGTAATGTAATTATCTAAACAGTGGTTGAGAATATTCCAGAAGCTATGCTAGATTCAAACTGACCTTGAAAAGTGCAGGTGGAACTTATCTCCTTGATACCAAATGTTTTAAACTGTCTAAAAAAGACACTATAGTGAGTACATGAAATACCAGAGACATATAACAAAACTTCTTGAAGTCTGAATCCCTCTGTACCATCACTCCATCACACATGGGTTATAGCTGACGGCAAAGGATCCCACATGAAAAAAAAAATTAATCTGAAAACCACCAAGGAGCAGCAAAGACATAAGCCAGCCTAACACTGCTTATTGTGACATCATTCCGTATGCTATCACAGCTCTGCCCCATTAAAAATAACAAAACAAAAGTTAACTTTTGCATGTGGGAGTTGAAGGAACAAGGGTAAGAACCAAATTCAAGTTAACAAAAGATAAGTCCATAAAGTCAAACAGACCTGTTTGTAAAAAAAGGCATCAACAGTTAACCAGAAAGCTTTCATAAAATAGCAAAATTCAATGTCACTTTACATTTATGAAACCAGATACTACCGAATGCAAATTAGATGTTCAGTAAACCTTGACAGGGAAAAGGAGGCCATTTGAAATTAACACTGTCCATACAGGAGCAGGACTGACTGAATTGCTCAAAGTATCTTAGTTAAGTGTTCAGGAATGAAGACTGCAAGTTTGGACTCCCCCACCCTACCAGACAGAAACCACAGAAGGTGGGAGAAGAAAGGTAAGTGTGATGTTTCGTGCTACCTGAAACAGTAGGAAGCCCAATTCTAATGCTCACAAAACACAGAGTGACATAAGAATGAAACATAATTTAATTTGAAATCCCCTCATCTCTCTACTGCATGAGTTATTAGTTTCTCTTGGCCAGAAGGAAGACCCACCTTTGTTCTCCCAACCCAAGTAGTCAAAGACTGGATCATAAGATGCCAGCAAACAAAACAAATCTGAAAATAGTAACATAGGAAAGTGGGTAATTGGAAGAGAAACACATGAATGAAGAAACTAAGCTGCTGTTTGCCATTGTACACATACAATGAGAGCCAACATTCCAGAAGGTGCATAACATCCTCTGTTATACATGGGACAGCCTTCGTCATTTATCAAACATCTTAGCAAGTAGAGGGTTGACTGACTTTTGTGAATCAACCCACAAGGTCACAGAAATCTGGAAATGTTATTAACCAGAAAAGGTAACGTCACATCCCCTACTTCTCATTTTATAGATAATACAGCAGCATTTAAACAGAGGCAAACTGCATCCTAAAACAGAAGCACATATCAAAAGTATGATCAGAAACTGGAGATTTGTAATGATTAGAAAATGGAGAACACACACGTTTTTAAAGATGTGACTCAGATTTATGACTTTGTCTCTCCTCTTCTCCTCATATCTATCAATATGACTCACATCTGTGACTCCTGACCCTTAACATCTGCCCATATTTAACCTTCCTTCTGCAAAGTGTGAGACACTGTGTCCCGAAGTAGGCAAGATGAGTGACAAGTGATCATACCTGAAACTGGAAATGAAAAGCCCAGAGGAACAAGTGCAGACATACTATAATACACTAATTTACAAATTGTACTTTAAAACACCACTGGTTAGTGAGTATAACTGCCTTCTCCTTATAATACAAAGTTTAGAAGAAAATGTGTGACAGTTGAAAAGTATGATTTTACTACAGAGGAAAAAAATTGTAAAAAGGAAACAAAATTTCAAGTGAAATATGGATTTCAGTGAAGCAGAGCAGAATGTAACCCACACGAGTGAATGAGGAAAGGACCTAGACTTGTCAGCAGCAAAAAATGCAAGAAGAAATTTCACGAATGTAAAAACCAAGCCACACGCACACAAAAATAAATACCAAAAATGAGAAACCTTGATATGTGATAAGTCCTTCAACACTAGCAAGCTTTGCTGAATAAGCCTTTTTATCTTTTCTGAAAGAAACAGTTTCCCTTGAAAACGGATCACAGTACTTCAGTAAACTATGGAAGCAGAGGCATATGTGATAAGGATGAAATTATAGTAAGGGTCATTTCTTCTTCTTTATCCTTTCATTAAAAGTATCTCTCAAGGATGATTGGAGAGTACAATCTCTGGCACACGGACATCAAGTGAAAATGGCAGCATCTTATGTGCCTCAACAGAGGTGACACCAAAATGGCTGAAAACTGAAACAGATGGCAAAAGCATGGCATTCCTTACAACTAGTGCAGAAAAAAAAAGGAAAGATGAACCCTGGCAGGCAGGAAACCTTCCTTATTTCAATGAATCTAAGCAGGGGGAATCTCTGCATTCATAGAAAACTACTACCGAGTGGTGCATGAGAAGGACGTCCCTGGAGTATGCCCTTAAGTGTGTAGTAACGAGAGTACGCCAAGGCAACCAAAGGGTGCTAATGCTGCAAAGCATCTAACCTGACTAAAGGAAGGCCAAAGAATGATGACAAGGTCACTAAATGTACCTACCATCCTATCCCAGAGAGTATTTACACATTTGAGTGAGTGAGTGAGTCAGTATGCTGCATAAAGTGACAGCCCATGGTCTGGACTTCTCAGACATCCAGGCCAACATGGACGGACTCTGGGTGACCAAGTTCACAGATGACTACAAGCTGGGAGCCATTATTAACTCCCCAAGTGATGCAGACATCCTACAGAAAGGCTTCACTGAGACCAATGACGGGTGTCGAAACCATGGCCTTAAGCTTAATGCCAAAAAATGCACTGTCATCCCCTTTGGGAAAAACTCAGTTCCCACTAATTACATCGATTGGAGCCCACTGAACACTGAAGATGTTATAAGAGATCTGGGGACACAGGTTGACAGCAACCTCTCCTTCGACCACCACATTGCCACTGTGGTCAGAAAGTCCTTCTATGTGGCGCATCTCATTACCATGAGTTTTGTATCCAGGAAGAATTAGGTCATCATCCCTCATTAGGCCAATCGAGTATAATGCCCCATCTGGCATGTACCTCACTAAACACATGCAACAGCTGGAAAGGCCACAAAAACACCTCACAAAGAGGATCCTAGGCCTTAAATACATGCCCTATATGGACAGACTCAAAAAACTCCAGCTATTCTCTGTCTCATATCATCTACTAAGAGGTGATCTCTGCTTGACTTACAAAGCCATGCCTGACTCAGCTCTGTTAGAAATGCTACATCCGAAGAAATCCCAATCCCTCTGCACCACACGGTCCAGAGACCTCAACCTCATTACCACAATCAACGGAACATGCTGGAGGGACAGGTTCATAACCCAAAGTCTGCCCATGCTCTGGAATAGAGTTCCCATACATGTCAACCAGAGCACCTCACTGACCCTCTTCAAGAGAAATCTTGATGAGTTGATGGGAAATAGAAAGTTCATCCCGGGGATCACTCCAGTGGCTCTACTTGATAGATGCACTGGGAACTAATGTCGGGTGGCACGATGTCAAGGCACTTCTATGGGCTAGGCTTGTAAAGGCGCCAGGGCCAATAGCCTAGTACACACCTATGAACCTATGGGGTTAAGTGAATTCACAACGTATAGCTACTGGAAAAGACCAGAGTTACAAAGTACACATACCTACTCATAACACAGAAACGATCACTGGAAAAATGTAAATTCATGTAAAATGGCAATGAAGTATTAAAAACATTTCTGGATAACTAAATTTGAAATGACACATCAAAGGTCAAAGGTAATCGGAAACAAAACATACTGGGGCCTGCATTTATTTTTGGGGTTTTTTTGTCTGTGTTTTCCTGCATTTGCTTTTTTTAGTTAAGACTGAATCTGCATTTGTTTTACAGTTCATACTGAAGCTGCATTTTTAACTAGAAATGAAACAAGACTACTGCAATAACAATAACTGCTAAAGACAACCTTGCCACTATGGCATCCCAGTGCTCAAGAGCCAGAACATTCCTTGTGACAAGGGGGGAAAACAGTATGTTGATAAGGTAAGGGTCCATGTGGTGGCACAGCCACAAGTGGAGACTACCACATGAACTTAAATGCTTTCCCCATGCAGCCTTAGTACCTTTATCCTATAATATAACTGTGAAAAAAAAGTATAACCAAATTAATACCTGCACTAACCTAAACTAAAACTACCCTGTATGGAGTATGTACAGAGTGTCTCAGCTGAGGCCAGAACATTTTTTTGGTACTTTGGATACTGTCAGTACAAAAAGCAGTTATACACAAATGTACAATAATATGACAGAAGTCTCACTTCAGTATTTTTGCCTTGGTTACGTCAGCCACAGCTGTCCACCCCACTTCTGAGTAGAGCGGTCTGCACAAGAGTAAGTTTCCCAAGGAGAAATAAGAAAATGATTACTGGGAAAAAGTATTGGACACAGAAATCTTTTAAGTACTTTATACGCCCTATTCAACTTGAGCCTATTCACTCTCTAATGGATGGGAGTCTCCCAGAACAACTTTGATGAAAGCTGCCCAGAGAAGATGACATTGGGGAATGTGTGCTCTCACCTGCTTCTTGGCAGTGAGGGGATGTTTTTGCACACAACCTAACACCACCCCTGCAAAGGGGAATGACCAGTTCAACTCGCCTTACCGTGGGGACTCACAACTGTAGGTGTACGAACCTTTGTACTTGATTAGGTCTACCACCAGACAGTGCTTTGGAGAACTAAAAGTTAAACCTAGAATGCCCAGTGGAATGCTGCCCCTCCTCTGAGTGATTGTGGCTGTATGCATACTGTTCCACCCCGCCCTCCCAGCAAGATGGGTACACCTCAGTCTCAGACCACCTGTTCCATGGCCAGGCTTTATCCTTCTATTCCACGAACACTGTTTCACATGTACAGAAATCATCTAATGTCGGACTTCATCAAAAAACTACATTTAGTTACTGCCAGCATCACAGGTTTTTCAAAGGGCCACATCTGCAGAATAATTGGTGGTAGTCACAGTCTTTAGAGATGTGTGGTCAACAAAAGAAGGAAGTACAAAACTGCGGACAAAAACTAGAAAAAAACAGAGAAACTTTCAAGTCAAATTGGTCGGCAAGGTCTGCTGGAGGAAGGGAAAACTGGGGAGTCATTTCTCAGAATGCAGTACAAAATGTTTGCCAGTACTGGTTAATGTTATTTGCACATGGTTAAGATGTTTGCCAGTACTGGTTAAGTTACTTGCACATAGTTAAGATGTTTGCCAGTACTAGTTAATGTTACCTGCACATGGTTAAGATGTTTGTCAGTACTAGTTAATGTTACCTGCACATGGTTAAGATGTTTGCCAGTACTAGTTAATGTTACTTGCACATGGTTAAGATGTTTGCCAGTACTGGTTAAAGTTATTTGCACATGGAACAGAAAGGTTGCAGCAATACTGGTGACCTTGCTCCTCCAGGGTTCTGTACTGGGACATCTCCGGATTGGCATCTACTTTTCTGAAGTAAAAGCTAATACCAAAGGGCTCTGACTGACTAAATTTGCAGATGACTGCAAGCTAGGAGCAGTCATTGAATCCACAAGTGACTTAACCATCATGCATGAAGGTTTGTCACAAATAAATAACTGGTGCCAAAATCATGGACTGCAACTTAATGCCAAAAAATGCATTATTATATCCTTTGGGAAGTCATCTACCCCAGGGAACTACCACATTGACAACATACCCATAAGATTTGACACAATTGTTCAGGGTTTGGGAACTTACGTGGACAGTGACCTAATTTTTGAACATGTGACCATTTCTTTCAGTATTGCTCAGCTTATAAACATAGGGATTGTGTCTAGATCTAGGGATGTCATTGTCCCCTTTTACTTAGCCCTCACTAGGCCAATCATTGAGTATAATGCCCCCTTTGGCAGGTATCTGTCCAGACCCATGTGACAGCTGGAATGCCCACAGAGATACCTAACTAAAAGCATACAAAGCCTAAACTACATGTCCTATGTGGACTGACTCAAAGCCCTGTGACTATACTCAGTATCCTACAAACTGCTAGGGAGCGACCATTGTAGGAAACAAGGCATCCTCCAACCTAAAACTGATGGATTTATTGCACATCAGCATGTCAAATGGTATCAGAAATACTTGGTATAGGAATCTAAATCTTTTCCTCAACATCAACAGAATGGTTTGGAGGGACAGGTATAGCTCGCAGAGGACATCACTACACTAGAACAGTCTCCAATTACATAAAACAAAGTTCATCACTGTCCATACTCAAACATAACTTGGATTTATGGATGGGAAACAGAAAGTTTTCCCTAGGACTGTGCCCTGTATTACTAATGGACAGCGGCATCTCCTAAATGTTTTATCTTATGCATGGGAAATCCGGAGCAGAACCTGCAGCATCTGCAAGTTTATCAACAGGAAAGTACAGTTAATGGAAGCAGCAAAGTGAAGAACCATGGACTCAATCTTCCTTAAATGAAAGGCATCAACACTACTGAAATTGTTCCAAGCAGTAAAAATGTTATTTGTACCATAACTAAGTATAAGCCAGTCTAGCAGACAGTGAATCAGATGTCAAAAAGTGAGGAAATACCACAAAAGGAATCATTAGCAACCAGTAAGGCATATGCCACTTTACTATTTCTGGTTTCCTTTTAAACTTTTTTCTTTTTTTATACATGAAACCATGAGAACCAACATATCTATCCACTGCAGGCTGCATTGTCATGCATACAAACGTAACACACAGACATCTTGGTAAGCAGCCCAGACAGAAGCCACTGGCATGGTTCATATCCATGAAAGATGATACAAAGGAGTAGAGATGATCTTGCAGAAATAAACTGATTAAAACTATAAACTAAGCAATGTGGATGATAATGCAGCTGGAAAAGACAGGGTAAACTTAGTCACTGCTTTTGTTTCAGCATAGTCATGAGCATTCATGAAAAAAAAAAAAAAACGTGGAGGAAAGCGGCAACTATTACTTTATTCTTGCAAGCCAGTCGGCATGCAAGACTGCTAGAAAAGGTTTGGCAGTTTGGTGTTTTCACCTGTCTGAGGTCCATCTTTCAGAAGGTTACCTGCTGCTCTTCTCACAGCACGATGTCTACTTTTGACTGGGTGACTACACCAAATGGCTTTAAACTTGTATAAGACATGAAACAGAACAAAGTGAAGCACAGGGGGTCCATATGTAAAAGAATGTACTTATAATCCCTGGAACAGAGCAGTGTCACTCTGTACACACAAGATACTCTGTTAGCACCATTAACCATTATATTTCTCTTAAGTCTGCAGCAACATGTTTTTTGCACTTTTTTATATTTTGTGTTTTGGTAATGATGGTGTCACTAAGACTTGTCAATTTGTGCCTCTCTCACAAAGAATTGCCACTTTGATGCTCTCTAACTCTTCTTCTCACAAACACAAAGACACACAAACAAGCAGATTTTGTCCTGGCAGTGCTACAGGCAATGCTTTTCACAGCTCTTCGGTCTTCAACAATCCATACAGTTAACTTCTAGAACCAGCTGTAGTTCACATCAAAGGTGTGACCTGATAAAAGAACAGTCTCTGATAAAAAGATAACCTATGCAAAAAATCTGGAGACAAGTTCAGACTTTGCAGTCTCCCCATCCTTTCTTAATCAGTTATCTTTTCAGAACCCTGTCTAGAGAATTTGGAGTGCTAATGTCCCAACAAGTTCATTCCGGTGAGTTCCTCTGAGCAAATGTGCCAACAAGATCTAAGTAAATGATGGTTTTCATCTTATCTATGCACAATCAAATGTCCAGCACTCATGATACCTAAATAAAAACTTTATTCAAGTGGTCCTAGTCTGGAAGCAGTTTGGTTTAATGAGTCAGGTTATTTCAAACACTTGCTTTTGCAAAAAGTTTCTACTGTAAGTACATTTCAAAGGCCACATGATGTACTGTATTATATTTCATGAACAACTTTCAAACAGTATTAACTACAAAATTAAAACAATCCAAAAGGCTGTTAATAATGCATCATTTTAAGGGGAAGGGGGTTGTATTTAAAAATGTAAATAGTCCAAGACTGTAATCATAACACTGTACCTTCTGTTGTGTTGTCAACATTTCCTAAACAATATCATTGTCCCTTAGTGTCTTAAACAGCTGATACAGCATACCTAAGCAACAAGAAGCATTGGTTACATCCAAACAAGGGTAGCTGCTGCTGTTAAAATGAGAGAGAACTGAGTACTCACTATGTCAGCTGATCAACAGGACTGCCTTCTGCAGTAGGAGGAAGACAAACACTTAAGCACATCATTCCTGTCTCCTCTGAAATGGCTCTTCTTAAAATCTTAAGGCCTCACATACTCAGGGCACATAAACCTCTTCTTATGCCCTATTTGAACTGTGCAAGGCAAATCAGCTTCAGGATTAAGGGGCATGGACACTCTTGTGATCCCCAGTCCTTAGTACTTTCTTGAAGAAAGGAGAATGCTCTTCATGGAAAGGATACATAAATGGCACCCTACTGTCTCAGTGCAACATCTATAGTATCCCATATAATGAAGAGGGACATATGCGCCCATTGAAAAAGGCCCTCTCAAAAATGAATCTGATATGATGAACACATACACATTTACTGTATATTCTCAGACATTGAATGTCATGCTATGGATTCATACATTTGTTTTATATTGCTCTGACATTAGTGGAACACTACAGCAGAATTCCAGGCAATGCCCAAGGAAAAGCTCAAATGACACAAGTCGTGCAACTTTCAGACAGAATGTCATGAAGAATAGTTCTCCAGAAGGGCACTCTGCTTTAGAAATGAAGCCCAAACTACAGTGTTCGGAAAGGCTATGCAGTGACTAGGTAGCCATTGCACAGATGTCCACCATGGACACATTCATGAAGCATGCACCAAGCAGCCATCACACTTGTGGAATGGTATGCCACCAAGGCTCTACTGGCCTTGGGTAACAAATGACAATACAGATTAAGTTTGTTTGGAAATTTCAAAGCACCAATGCAAAAAGCAGCAAGGGACATAGCTGCAGATAACAAATGACAGTGAACAGTCAGCATATGGGGGATATGCTCTCCAGTTTTCATTACCTGGAAAAAAATGCAAGATGAAATCACTGGTTAAGTGGCAAAAACTCAAACCATTGCTCAAGATGCCTACCAGGACATTTGACTTTCATTCAGATATAAACTGCTACCAAGAAAATGCCTCCCAGCTGATGACCCATTTCCAAGAGCTGAATGAGTTTCTGCAGAGAATAAGAAGCAAGTCCCCCTCTCCCCACACCTGTTCAAGAATTATACCAATGCCTGATTGTATGATCTCAAAAGGAGAGGCTTGGGCTTCAGGAGAGCTCTCTCAGCCTACAAAACTAGGAACAAAGTAAACAGCCCAAAAAAGGTTACCACTTCTACAGTGGACTTCAAAGAACTTGACCGCATTAATTTTAAAATGGGATGCTCTTCCCATCTTTCGGAAATGCACTCAAAGGTGGGAAGTGCTTCGTGGAAGAAATCGAAGCCTAGCTTCATGTTGTGGGCAGATAATCAATAGTCCAGGAAATGATGACAAAGAGCAGCACAACAAAAACATGGATGAGATTTTTCAGCCACTAAAAGCAACATATCCTATTGCAGGGACTACACATGCAGTGAGAGGAACATCTGGACCAATGTCAATTCCACAGCTCTCAGCAGGTTTCAAGAAAGCTGAGCTGAATCAACCTCTGTGACACAATCCAGGAGGGAAGCTCCCTCAGAACTGAGCAGAAAAAGAAATGCGCTGCACCAGAAACAGGGGGGGGGGTGCTTCTTCTTGTGGGAATATATACAGTATGTCCTAAAGAGAGGTCACCAAGCAGAACTTTAGCACAACTGGTGTGAGGCTGGAGCTGTTTTAACTCAGAACTGTTCAGAACATGCTCCCAAATTTCTTGAGAAGCAGACAACGGGTAAACTCGTTTTCCTCACTGTCCTGGCAGAACAGTTTCTACTGCCTTTTTTTCATGCATTGACAAATCTGTGACAGTAGCTCCTTGTATATCAAATGATCTGCCACACAAGGTATATCAGCGGTAGCTAGAGCAGTTCTTGAATGTGGCCTTTTCTTTGACATGCAAAACTCAAATTTGCACAGTGATGGAACCCTGCATACATTTCATACTTTTATGGTCAGATGGAGAATAGACAGGTATTTTGAGAAGCCAAATGAGCAGAAGGCCTATTAAAAAGCTTTGCTGGAGAACAGGAAAAGAGAGGAAGTCTGCAGCTGGCAGAACTTGATATATGGCTGTTTTGCTCTTCCTAAACAATTGAGATAGCTTATCATAGTAGGAAAGGAAATATACGACATATTCAGCATCACCAGCAGAAAAAGCTTCAGCCCTTTTCCGAAGGTCATCAAATGATCTCCTGAGATAGCTTGGTAAAACAGCACCTCAACAGAAAAGAAATACACATGACAGCCTGGCACCATTCCTCATTAAATGAGTATAGTTTGAGCCATGTTGCCATGCAGTGTCATGTGGCATTTGCTACAGTCCTAACTATGTCATCTGCCACATTACATGTAGAACAGGCTAGTTATAACTCCAGTGAACATACAGTATTACATTTTCTCCAAAGCATTCTGTTGAGCTGAGACACAAGAGATGGACAGTTTTCCATAGTTTGCTCAACTACAGATGTCTGGAAAGAAATCATACAAGTTAAGTAATCAAAAGAACTGCAAACA
The DNA here is from genome assembly GCF_019279795.1 of Protopterus annectens. NCBI lineage: Eukaryota > Metazoa > Chordata > Ceratodontiformes > Protopteridae > Protopterus > Protopterus annectens. The sequence goes on along the minus strand of NC_056738.1, from coordinate 331,114,316 downwards.
AAGTGCCAAAGGAAAAAATTGTTTTGCAAAACTCATCCATCGCCTTTCACTCTCTGATGGAGGGATGGATAACTGATGAGGTACATGAAACCTATGCTGAGAAAAATAAATAATGAATAATCTGTTCTGGAATATCTAATGAGAAGAGAGCGTTTGGGAAAATAGGCAATATAAGCCATTTGCCTTCTTAGCTGCTGAAGGCTCAAAGTCCAAGCACATATGATAACTCTTATAGTAGACTCCAGGGGAGGGTTTACCCATGGCTCAATAGCAGGACCAAAGGAGAGAGGGCAATCAAGCCTCTCAAGAATGGATTTCATGAGCCTCATGGTTTTCCCAAAATTAACAGGACAAGTACTAATCCTTATTAGCCACTATGAAAAGGGCCTCTGCCACTCCAGTTTCAGTAATGGCCAAGAACTCAGAGGAGGAAGGCTCTATCTGGTAGTTCCCCTAGACCAACTCCTGTAACCCTCACCTGCAGAATGCAGAGGTAAAGGTACCAAAAAATGTTTATTTGACAACACAAAACGTAATGGTTTAACATACAATGAAGAGACACTCATCAGATGCAGCACAATGGTATTTAATACAGCCAACAACCTAACTTTGTGTACTGAAAAGGCTGTCAAAATCCATTGTTAAGTACAGGGATGGCCAAAGCCCTAAAAACAAATGCAGGTAAGCCTTAGCTACTGCCTCATCACTCGTGGATGAAAGGTCAGTTTCATGATTGAAGGAGATGGTAATTAATCTCCTAAATCTAAGTCAGGCCTGTAAACATGCCTTCTGAATTGATAGCATGTTTTCTGATTACTTGAGGGCACTAGTTTACATTGCAAGTCTGTTTTTGTGTGAGTGTGTGTCTGTGTGTGTATGTGTGTGGGCAGGCATCTCTTTGTTCAGTCTTTGTTTCTGAAGATAAACCATGTCTGGGCTAAAACCTGTCATCCAGATCTCTTGCCTTCTTTCATTCATGAACCTACTTTGGATCCTCAGGGGAAAAAAAAACTGATTACCCATTGAACACGACTAGTTCCTTTATTGCTAAGTGCTATGTTGATGAAGGCCTTGACCTTCTCCCTTAAAGAGAGACATGTCATGAGGCTGAAACAGTGGCATGTTTAGAGTTGGTAGCATAATGCTTTACCCTGGCAAAGGTACTCTGCTGATTACAGGTGCAGCTCTGCAGTTGGCAGATCATGCTTTTTGGGCCATGAAAAGGATAACATTTCAATGCCAGGCAACATGAAGTGGTTTGATGATGACTAAGAACAGGAGATCCAGGATGCAGATGAAACATTTAAGTCGTGCATAGGCCAAAAGCAGCATACAAGTCATGCACACAGCAGCAGTTTGGTGTTTCAAGAACACATATGTAGGAAGGCACACAAAATATGGAGTAAATGATTACGATCTGGCCTAACTCAAAGCTGAAAAGGGTCAAAGTATCATTCTACTTGTCCAGCTAAGAAACAAACAAATAAATAAATAAAAATACACATAATCCTTCCAGTGCAGACGGCCTCTGTAATGCAACATTGTTTCAATGAGCACTTGATACAGGAACAATTTACATGACAAAACTATACACTTCTTTGAAAGGTACTAGTAATTCTGTGTCATGTGCTAACAATTTCAGATAACTAAACATTTCAAGCTTATTTTTGGTTCATTTGATATAATGCTTTAGCCTTCTTACACTCAGTTCATATTACCACCTTTTACATGCAACATATTTTGTTTTGTTCATTCATATGATGCATTCTTTGCAAGTCATCCCAAGAAACCTCCCATAAGGAATTTCAGCAGCTACTGTTGGCTGTACACTTCCTTAGTGGCCACTAGTCCCCATGTTGCCTACGCCGCCTGTAACAAACTCTCAATGCCCAGTGACTTCTGTACTAATTACTGTCCTGGCACCATTATCTAAGGTCAGACATACCATACAATAGTGGAATCAGGGACTGGCAGTGAATGCTCTACCCAGCTTTCAGGAGCACGGGTTTATAAGAATCAGTGCAGTCATGACCAGACAAAGTCATTATCTGCAAAACTTCATCAATGTCCACAACTGTTTCATTTCTGTCTCTTCTATAATGTGCCTAACAAGAAGTAAACATAAACTTTCCCATGAGAGCACATCAGTCCTACCATCAGGAGTCACTGTAGGAAAGCTGCTCAGCCCTTCTCTGAAACATCACATACGTGGAAGCCCTACAGATGCACCTCTGCAACATTCTGTACCATGGTCACGATTCCAGGTTGGATGAATGCCATATTATCTCTTTGGCCACAGGGCCCGATCCAGGCTTTATTTTTGTCAGGATGAAATGTCCCAGGAATTGACCACCACTGCGTGTTGCATGCAAAAAGGGTAAATATTTTAAATTCATAATTTGCCATCAATATGCATACATACACAAACTGGGATACAATACCAGACTGTACACCTGACAGACCATTATCTTGGGCTTAATTCACCATTCCATGCCTGCCGCAGCAATGCCCAACACTACATCACATCCTTATTAAAAAGTTCATCCAACAATGAACCATCAAAAGCTGAACCAGAGGTGTCAGTCATCAGTGATCCATGCAAAACCAAAGCTGTGCTGAAAAACTTATAACTGGAAACACAAACTAGCCAACTGTCCCAACTTCTTTCTGGGATAATCTGGCACGGTGCGTGATGTAGTATTAAAGCCTACAATGTCAGATAGTATCCGTTAATCAACAATTACAGTTTGCACTTCAATTTCCCCGTCATGAGCGGCTACAACAAATTCTTCTGTATGATCTACCATATCGATGTCCTCCGATGATACCACCGTCACTATCTCACCACCAGCTTCCACGCCACCATGAGTTGTCAGTACAGCTCCTTCTTCTATAGCAGATGCCAGTGTCATGGCAACTTGCTCAGTCAGACACTCTGGAGTTGCTATAGTGATTGTGTCCATGCCATCTGTAGCTACTGCTGTACCTTCATCTACAGTTACATTCTGAACAATGATTTGGTGTGTAGAATTCGCATGGTTTACTATCTGCTGTACCACCTTCATAATGTGACTCTCAACCTAAAGAAAAAAATAAGAGGTCAGATTGAGTTAGCAGAATAATAAATTACAGCAAAGTTGGAGGTATTAAACATAAACATAACATTTATATACTGCTACACATGCAGATTTAGAACATGTTAAAACTTTGAGGTCTTCTTTTCTGTCTGGTGTGCACAGCAAACATCATCTACTGGGTAAGTGAAACTGGTCCTTAAACAGTATATGCATTTGCATACATTACATAGAAAACACCAACATGTAAAATAATGTGGAGCCTATAATCTTACATTTCATATTCTGAATATGTTGATAATTACAAAAAACAAACAAAAAAAAAAAGACATAATGTTTAATATTGACTTGGAAAACCGAGAACGAGTGTACCGACGTGCAAAATGTCGACTCTGCATATTAATATGCGAATTCGACCTTACTCGACATTACTAGAATGCAGTCCTACACTGCACCAGACGTAACGTGAGGAGTTTGCAGGGGGTATGCCCCCCCCCTGCACCCCCCTGCAAAATATATGTATTCCAACTCCAAGATCACACTACAGCGGGGAAAAGGGTACATTTCCTGATCCCCACTGTACCGCAATCTCTAATTCAATAACTGACCTCATCTTTGTGAATGCACTGAACATTCGCTGAAATGGAACTCACACAAGGGAAGGATCAAGCAGCATGGGTCGATCAAATGTCATTCGACAACCTGTGGTTGCCGAAATGTCCCTCTGCAATTTAAATGTAAACCGTCTTAAAGTCTTCATAATGACATAACTCCAGTGTACTTAAGGAAGCATTACCAGAAGCAAAACGTCCATATCCAATGCTTGTGTACAGTAATTCATTACTGAAACAGAACTCAAACATGGTCTGCTGATTCAATACACAGTTAGTTAAAACCAGATCAGTCACTCCATGTGACATGCTTTTTTACATGAGGAGTTGTTCTCACTGTGCTTTCTAATACATCTTGGTTCAAAGGTCGCTAAATGTAAAGGTAAATTACTTAACTTTCATTGAGTAGCTCATTTAGTCTCCAAGGTTCAGGTGAATGGAAATTAGTGAATCAGAAGATGAGAATAATTGATAATTAACTGAGCATAACTCCTGCTAATGGACACAGCCTTAAAAAATGTCAGCTCACCATCAATGGACTTTCCCAGAGACAGGAGACCATCTAATTAATACAAGCAGCTGCTGCATTGCAGTAGAGTATTGAGACACTTCAGAATGGGCTCACTCTTCATTTATTTATTTTTCCCAGATTCTTACTTCAACAACTGTTTCCCCTGTAAGGAGGGCCTTATGCTCTGTGGTAGTGTTACACATGGCCAAATGTGGTTATTGAAGCAGTAACACTGCTGTGCTTGTCAGTGACCTTCTCCCTTGTGTGTCCCAGAAATGGAGACAAAAAGCTTGTGTACAACTGAACATAATAGCACATCAACCCTTGGCACTAATGTGCTGTTCAAAGGAAGCCTGAATGCAGTGAGCTGGTGGGCATCACAAGTGTATTGCTGCTGTTAGTGTAAAAAAGCCTGGCTTTAAGGAAGAAGTGGTACAGGAAATGGACATCACAGAACAGAAGGTACAATGCCTTGTAAAGCTCCATGTCAAGGTGTGACAGAAGACAGAAAATATAAGCGGATGAACTCTGCAGACTGACAGAAGCACCCCAATCAACAAATATTACATTCACTTTTTGTGCAACCACTCATGATAGGGAAATTGAATTGCAAACTGTAATTGTTGATCAACAGATGCTATTTTCAGTATGGCAGCAACAGAGGTTGAAGAATGCCACAGCTTTTTCTTTAAACTAAATGGTAAAAATACAGTCCAACTTTTTTTTGATGATTTATCAAGGTCTATGTGGAGCAGGGAGAGTTGGACACTACATACTGAATCCATTTTCTGCAAATGTCAAACTGGTTGGTTATGGAAAGTACCGCTCACAATGCTACATTTGACTATCCACCTATCACAGGTGGCAAAAAAAAAAAAGATTTCAGTGCAGCTGCTGTTGCTAACCTATTATGACTGACAGACCCACACCACCTCTCTGCACGCAGGATACAAGTATATAACCTTCTGTTCAGTTAGTGCACTACAACAAGGCTTGTCTGAACAGACCTAGAGGGGTTCTGGTCTCAATTTGCTTTCCAAGGGTAGAAGGGAAAGGAACGCTGTTCTTAACTAAAGCAGATTCAAGGAAAGTTTCCTTCATTACAGGCTCCACTAGGCTCTGCATTATGAAGGAGCCAAGGTCAGCTTCCCAACCAATCGGCAAAGCATCCATCAGCGACTATGACAGAGTTGTCTAAAGAGTGTAACAGAACAGAGTAGAGTAGCAGATACAATCAACCCCTCCACAGTCCAGTAACAGGGGTTTCAGTCTAGCAGTATGCCCATTTTGGCCTCAGGACTATCCAGCCACCGACACCAAACCGACCAAGGAAGCACCCTCATTCATATGCAGGGAAAGTGAATTCTGCATGTTCACCTAAACTGATGAGTTATGGCTTCATTTGCCATCACCATGGGCACGAATCAATCAAGAGCAAACAGTATTCAACTTG
>NC_056738.1:331093667-331106167 GCF_019279795.1 Protopterus annectens | reverse complement strand
GAAACTGCTGTGCTTGTTTAGGGGAAATGCAAAAAGATAGCAACAAGGCTGGCCCCACTAACTGAAAATCATATTTGTCACTTTCTTGTTGACAGACCACTCATGAGGTAGTAAAATAAAATAGACCTGCTCAGTTTGCCTGCTATCACAGTGGACTTCCCCAGAATGTGCATTGCTATTAGAAAGCGGTTGGAAGTGAATACCCATTGCCAAACCCTGAGGGCTTCTCGACCCAAGGGGTAAGAGATGGTTCCCCCTTGTTTGTTGATGAATCAAACTACTGACATGTTGTCCATTTGAATCACAATTGTCCCAAAAGGAAGAGAGTCTTGGAATGCCTGCAACATTAACAGCACTGTTCTCATTTCCAGAACATTGACATGTTTTACCTTCTTCGAGGGAACAAGTGCCTTGGACTGTTTTTCTCAGGAAGTGCCCCTCACCCAATGTGGTGTGCGTCTGTAGTCACTATGGCCTTGAGTTGAGGGAGAATGAAGGGATGACCTTGTAAAAGCTGATCTGATCGAATCCACCACCTAGCAGCTTTTGAATTTCTATTCCTACTGATTTTCTCTGACTGGGTAGTACATTGGGAAGTTTGTATAGAGGTGGAGGTGGAAGGGAAAAGGGAATTATATAACCTCTGGATTTAATTTTCTGTACCCATGTATCTTTTGTGATTTCTAGCCAGGCTCTCTGGTGCAGAAATAAACAACCCCTAACTGCCTCCTGAATGGGGCAACCAAGCCTCCTTTCTGGAGTGCTGACAGGCTTTATCAGAAAAAGAATCACTAGACCTTTGATTCTGCTGTGCAGGTGGCATCTTCCACTTGAGTTTCCCCCTCTGCCCCTGGGGGAACTATCGCTCTATCTCCACGTGGATCTTGGAAAGGACCCTGAACCACATTTTTCTACCACCTCACTGATTCCTTGAGAAGGTTCTTTGAGGAGTTAAAAAACATATGCCCACTGCAGAGAGGATCTTTCTATCCTTCTCACACCTGGAGAGTGTGTCCTTCACTTTTGGGCCAAACGAAGAACTGCCGTCAAAAGAAGAATTGATGAATAAGGACCTGAAGAGCTCCTTAAAATCACACAAGTGCATCCAGGCATGCCTCCTTATGGAAATACATGAATCTGCTGCCCTTTAGGTGCCTTCAGCTGCATGTGAGAAAAGCCTCATGGACAAGTCAGGATAGCCAACTGCAGTGCCACAGAAGCCTGAGCCTCAAAAGTGGTGATTCCTGAAAGAGAACTTGACAGTTCTTTTATCAAATTCCTTTGAAACCTTGTGAAATTGGCCAGGTAGTTCAGACATCTGACAGCAAATGTCACTGAAGCATACATACACTTCCCAAATCTGTCCAGTGCCCTAGACTCTCTGTTAGGGGGATGGACAGAGGAACTCTGTTCCATGACTTCTTTCTTAGTGGCCAGCACATTCCATGCCTGCCAAGAGACCAAATCAATGAGCTCATCAAGGGGCAGAGTTACCCAGGAGGAAGATAGGCCAGACCCAAAAGCCTCCAGGAACACTAACTCCTCTGAGGAAAGGTTTTGGGCTGATCAACCACCCCTTTGCTTCAGGATTTCAAGGATGTCTCTAAAGGAGACATATGCACGTGGTGATCTTGGAGACCCTTCCCGTTTGTCAAAATCAATGTCTTCAGTGAAGGACTCCTAAGGGAATCCAAGTGCCTCCTCTTCTACTTCCTCTTCCTAAGGACCTCTTCAGTGGGATGTTCCAGGGAAGTATTGGAAGAAATGGTAATACCTTGCTGGGTATCCTGGAGACTTTGGGTATGCTGTCCCTGTGGTCCAGAATAATGAGGCACAAAAAACTGTGGGATCCATATGGATGATCCAAGAAGGGAGGAACCATCCATCCAGCAGGAGCAGAAAACACCATCTCCAACTACCTCAAAGGCAGACCGCCAGAGGGCGAAGGAAGCCGATGGAGCCGAGAAACCAAGCTTCCAACCCCTTGGCTTCCTCTGTCCCAAAGGCAACCTACCCAAGACAAAAGTTGGAGCCGAGCTATCCAGTGCCAAATTTCTGAGGGGTAGAGATGACTCCAAAAACTTTGGAGTCGATTCTAACACCTCAGATCTGAAAGGGACGCCTCGGCTCCAAGGATCATCCACATCTGAAACTGTAGGAGCCGGGACACTCAGAGTAAGCTTTGGATCAGAAGTTGATGTCCCAGAAGACTTGGATCCAAGGGCTCTGAAACGAACGGTCAGATTGATGAAGGAGCCGAAAAAGGTGGTGTATTAAGGCTTCCTGACCTGATGGGGTAGGAGCCAGAATAACTCCAATCTCTACTTGCATGGAGAGAAACTTCCTCATCCTGCTGTTCACATCTGTCTTGGCGAGAATTCTGGAAGAATGAGAAGATGCCAGTGATGGGGATTTTGAGTGCTGACGTATATCTAGGAAGGGAGAAAGTAGGCGGGATGGCACTGGATCCAAGGAGGGGGAGTATGTCGTTTTTGATAACAGTTTCAGATCCAGTAAAGTTGGATCTGATGAAGTAGACATACTGTCAGACACCGATGCAAGAGCAGCTTTCGGATCTGATTTCTCGGCCTTTTTCCTTGGTGATTCAGTGGTAGGATCTGAGGATGGGGTAGAGGATCCAGAAGGCTTGGAAGACTCTTCTGCCTTGTGTTTGGGGGGGGGGGCTGAGCCCCAGATAATGCTTTGGAAAAAGAAGGAAGTAATCTTTTTAATATTCATTTGTTCTTCCCGTCAGCCAAGGCCCTAGGATTAAACCCCTGACAAATCTTGCATTCAACATTTAGGTGCTGAAGGCCTAAACAAATAGTGTGAGAGTCAGAATCTAGAATTTTATATCTGCATTCCGTTCATTTTTTAAACCCCAATGGGGCTCTTTCAGACATACCCGACCATAAGCTTAGTTAATAAAAGTTTTGTGTGGTCCAGACATATTCTTTGGTCCATATCACATTTATTGGGTAGCAACTGAAAGTATGTAATCTATTCTGAAAGAGATATTTTTTTTAATTAACATGGGCATATTTTCTTAGAAAAAAGTATGTGTACCAGCTGGAAGATGGATTTACTGCCAGCTTGTACACAGATTTTTTTTAAAACTTCAGACTCCCAAAATGTCTATGATATACAACAGATTATTATCTACTCTAGTGACTGAATAATCTTTGTGGCAACACATGTAGTGGCTCAGTATACGTTGTAAAGACATCAAGGTCATATAAACATAAAGAGCACACCTTATTGATTTGATATGCTGCAGACCTACTGATGTATTGTGTAAGCACCGTAAGGCACATCCAAATGCATTATTTGCATTTGCTTGACTAGTTAGCTTATTATCCAGGAGACCAAATAAGTTGGGTTGGAATTATAAGAAAAGACATGGATTACAAATCTGGGTGCGCTCTTTAGTCTGGACATAAATAATATAAATAATAAGACTCTGCAAAGGCTGTTACGGCCGAGGCGTAGGAGATTTTACGGTGAAACTTTTTGATGTTTATTTCGCTGTGGAATTAAACAGATTTTAACTCAAGAAGAAGGTGTCACTGGTATGTTGGGACGTGGTATATATATTTTTTACAAGTGTGGTTCAACTATAAATAATAATCTATAATACTAGTGGTACTTTAAAAATGCTTTTGAGAATATAGAAAATATTTTGCTTATGGTGATATATATTCTACCACTAGAGATCAGTAGTAAACTATACACATATTTAGCATTAAATATGATTTTTAAAATCACAGGATCATAGGAAGTTACTAGGTTGAAACTGCGGTGGTGGTGCTGCGGTAGCGTTGTCACCTCACAGTTAGACGTTGCCCGTTCGATCCTCAGTTAGAGCGTCTTCTGTGTGGCGACATGCGTGAATGGCCGTTCCTTCGTTGAAGGTTGTGCGTTAGGCCCAGCAAGCCAGCATGTAAAACTCTACTGCCAATCATTAGCGGACCGGAGTTCCGCTGTTGCAACCCCTAACCGGGAAAAAGCCGAAAGACACAAAACAAATAGGAAGTTACTAGGCTAATGATCTTAGGGCCCTTACAAGCCTAGCCAAGTTCTTACCCTTATTTACACAATCAGCACCTATTGCCCCTGTCCAAGAGGGACACCGCTGGAACCCCCTGTGTGAATTTATGGTCACCCATTCAATCATCCAAATTGCGTTTGAAGAGGGCCAATGAGGTGCTCTGTTTGACATGAAGTGGGAGTCTGTTCCAAATGTGTGGTAACCTCTGGGAGACAAATCTGTCCCTCCAGCAGATTTTATTAATGTCACTTACCAGGTTAAGGTCTTTAGAGCAAATAACCCGTGTACCATTTGAATTACGGATGTACAGCACTTCTAATAACGCAGGGTCAAAGACTGCCTTGTATGCAAGGCAGAAATCACCTCTGAGTAGTCTGTATAAAACAGAATAAAGTGACACTGATTTCAGACGATCTTCACAGGACAGATGCTGAAGAACTTCAATTTTCCTTGTGGGAACATCTGTGGTTTCTCCAATTGCTGCAGGTGCTTAGAAAGGTACATACCAAAAGGGGTGTTGTACTCAATTATTGGCCTGATGAGGGAAGAGTACAGGGATGTTACAACTTTTTTTTCTGGAGGAAATGCCCTTACTTATGAGATGAGCAATATAGAATGTCCTTCTTACTACTGTAGAGACATGGTGGTCAAAGGAAAGGTTGCTGTCAACCTGTGTGCCCAGATCTCTCACCACTGAGTGCATACTTAAGGTGTTGTTATTGATGTGGTAGTTAAGCAGGAACATTGCTTTTACTGAAAGGAATGATAATACATTTTTTGCATTGAGTTTAATGCCATGACTTTGGCACCAATTATTTGTTTGTGTAAGACTCTCTTGTAGGATGTTGACATCATTTGGAAATTCTATGACCGTTCCCAGTTTGCAGTCATCAATAAACTTTGTCAGCCACAGGCCTTTAGTTTTTGCTTGTACTTCAGAGAAATAGATTCCAAAACAGTAGAGGTCCCAGGACTGATCATAGTGGAACACTACTAGTTACAGGTCTGCTGCTGGAGGTAGATTCCCCTATTTTGACTATATGAGTTCTATCAGTAAGCCGGTTAGCAACCCATCTAACGATATAAAGGTTGACGCCTAGGTGGGTGAGTTTGTCAATGATGCCTGAGTGGGGGATATTGTCAATAGCCTTGACTAAGTCCAGGTAGACTGTATGCACATATTTCCCCCTATCCAGGGCCTTGGTGACAGTCTCAAAGAAGTCCACCAGGTTTAACAGGCATGATCTCCCTTTGACAAATCCAAACTGAGTGGGGTCAAGTGTTTGGAGATTACCTATACCTTTGTTGATAAGGTCATGATGATTCGCTCCATGGTCTTGCAGATAAGGCTATTCAGGTTAATAGATCTATAGTTCCCAGGGTCAGTGGAGGCACCACCTTTGTGCAAGTGAATAATGGTGGCTGTTTTCCATTCAGCTGGTACGAAGCCTGTGCTTAGACTATGACTGAAAAGAGTACCCAATGGTGGTGCCAATTCATGTTGGAGCCCATGTAGGACGCAGCCTGGGATGTTATTAGGTCCCACAGATGCTGTATATTTGGCCTTAGAGAGGGCATTTATGACCTGCTCTTTAGAGATGCAGGGTAGGGGATAGGTGGTAGGGATACATGTGGCGGGGACAGAGAGTGAAGTTTTCACAGAACCTGTTGGCCAACAGGTTAGCTATGTCCACAGGCTCAGTATATGTGGTGTCATTAACTACCAATTCTGCACAAATCTGGTCCTTTCCTTTTAGGTTACAGATGTAACTATAGAATGCCTTGTGGTTGTCCTTTGTTGAGGAAGCTAATTTGGACTCATAGTTTGCTTTTACTCTTAGACAGCAATTTCTTCCTCTTATTGTAAAGCCTGTTAATGGCAGCTGTCCATCAGGCAGGTTTGCTCTTCCTTGAGGAGCTTGTTTTGGTCCTATTAGGTACGGCCGAGTCAATGCAGTTATACAGGTGTTTATATACAGCACTGGTGTAGAACTCGGCATAGTTGCGAGCTCCATTTGAGGGAGGAGATGCAGTGAAGCTATTTATACCATCCCATAAGAGGTTATAATCTGCTCTGGAGAATTTTTTTTTAGTTTAGTTGCTGCTGGGGGCATTAGGTGTGATAGTTACTTCGAATGAGACCAATTTGTGGTCAAACCTCACCAGGGAGGACCTCACAATGGGGGTGCTACAGTGATCCCCCATATTGGTAAGCACCAGAACCAGGATGTTGGCACCCCTTGTGGGGGTGTCAACCAGCTGGTCCATGGCACTGCAGTTAACAAAGTCGAGGAACCTTTGGGCAAGTGAGTTTGACCATGAGTAATTTACACAGACAATGGATGGGTAGTCATGTTTGGATGTATCTTGATAGACTCAAGTAGATCCAAATAGGCAGAGTGGGTGTCCCGATTCATGGAGGGCGTCCTGTAGCTGGCAATGACTTGAACAGGTGTCCTACCAACAGTTAATTGCATCTGAAGTGTCTCCAGGGAGTCATACTGATTAACCAATCTGGAGGTGTACTTATCTTTAATGAATATTGATTCACCGCCTCCTTTAGTTTTCATGCCTTTAGTTTGAGGTCTGAATGTGTGGAAGGAGGTGTAACCCGGTATGGCTGGGATGTTCTCCACAGCCTTGAATGAGGTCTCCATGACTGCACAAATGTCTGCATCTTCCAAGGTGAGGACAGCTTCCAGTGAGTGCAGTTTCGTGTTGAGACTCCTAGCGTTTACCAGCATAACCTTGAGGTTGTTTTCTAGTAAGGATTGTGGTAACACCTTTCGCGCTGAACAGACAAAATTATCCCTTCTGTATGAAGAGTAGTGTATGGCCAATAGGAACATGGAGAAATTAACGAATGCTTACAATAGGACATGCTTATTAATCTAGGTATGTCACTCTAATTGTCAATGGGTGATTTAAATTCAGGAGGTGTCTATAAATGTTCTGGTTCTGTGTAAAATTTATATTACAGTGATAAAGCTGTGAGGCAAAGCCAATTTTTCTTTTTTTGCCTGTGGTTTCTGTAATAAAACATGAGACTGTTACTGTGTGCTGGAGTTCTGGAGCTCTTGAAGTGCTTGCGTCCATGCCCCAGGACAGCTGGGGGGTCCAAGTAATTACTAAGAGTGTTGTTCCTCCTTGTATTTCATTAGAATTAGATTGTTCAGCCTCCAATATTCTTACACTATTAGCTGTTACAAAATGTTTTAATTTATGAGAAAGGATTTTGTAGTACATATTTTACAGACAGGATTTATCTTGCCTTAGATCTATGAATGGTCATAAAACCACCTGCTATAACTAGATGTTCGCATGAAAATTAATCTGTACCTCCCTACAAAAACTGAAAGGAATATGCATATGCAGTAGATAAGAGTTATAACACAGTCTGTACAAATTATTCCATCTGAACAGCTGAAAGTTATTGATCACACACTCTCGAAATGTGTATGATTTTTATTTCTATAAGTGTATGTGTTTTCAAGTTATAGCCAAAGCGCTCTCATTGTTTTTACTTCTGTTTATCCATTTAAAAATATCTTTCTCTAACATGTACAATTCCTGTTGAAAATCAGTATCTACATTGGGCTGCCTCAGGTGATGCGAAGTTTGCCATTTTAAGTAATTTACCTATTTCATTAATAATTAAAATATATATTTCATTTACATACAAATAAATATATGCAGTTATTTCTTGCCCTATTTGTTTAATAAACAAATGTAATATTTCTGATACACCTCAAACAGGAATACAAAGGTTAAAAAAGAAAACTTTTCCAGGGTTCTACAATGTCCTGAACCATAACAAAACTGCATTATAAGCTTCCTTAGTAGGCACATGTGAGTAAAATATGAGGGCAGCCTACCCTTGGAGAAAAGAATACAGCCAACAAGGTCAGCTAACTTAATAGAAAAATTGCACCGAGTTTTCCATGCTACAGCCTTTATCAAAACATTTGGTAAACAAAGAAGACAGGCTACTGACAAATCAGTAAGGACTGGAATGTGTAAGTAATATATTTTATGCTCCACTATGCTCATGCCTAAATACAAAGAGAAGTATGGCAGTCAGGGTTCAGTTCCTGTTCCAGCCTAAATACTGCTATGCTTCAATGTAAAATTACTGGATTTAATATTCTGAAGTAAGCCCACAAATCAGAAATTCCTTGTTAGTGTAGACGAACCATAACTGTTGACTTATTTCTATCCACAGCACACACTGAACAACCAGAATCGATTTGGCTTTGTGGGTGGGCTGCTACTACCTCCCTCCTATTCTATCAGTAGATAAAACTTCTCTCCTTCTAATGCTGAGCCCACAGCAGAAACGGAGGGCCTTCTCAAAATCAGCAAGCATTTTTTACAGTCCACACGTAGTTATTTCCTATTCATTTAATAAATCAAGAACCTAAACAGATGTTTGTCCAGTATGCTTTAGCAAAAAAAGTGAATGGATTCAAACACCAATTTATACAGTGTTTGTACTACTCAAGACTACATAAAATTTTAAAGTTAAAATCCACTGAAACTGATACTGTCAAATGAGTTAAGAAACAGTCTGAGCTTTCTTAAGAAAAGATGGAATACTTCTACTTTTTCCAGGATCAGGTGACTGACATGCCGTCTTTGGGGTAAGAACTGACTTAGTTTATTCCATACACAAAACCTAATATTAAGTCACTGATACAGGACTGGTCATAGTCAAAAATGTGCATGCAATGATGATCCTGAAACATCTGAAGAGAATTTGATACATAAAAGTGACTTGTGTATTACAGCATGAACATGTGTAAAATAAAACACTTACAATATCCACTGACTGTGCACAGCACCAGAACTGCTTGTGTCACATGCAAGCAACAATGCCTGACAGGGTGTGTGTTAATGTGTAATTAACACCCGCCCAGGGGTGTTATGATGGTGGAGGGCCTCTACACCCCTGAAAGGGAATTAATATAGCAATAACCCACGCCTGGGTGTGGGTAATGCTGGATTTACCCACGGTTGGTGTGGTTTGGTCCCGAGGGACCAAACAAAGCCAACCGTGGGTAAATATAGCAATAACCCACGCCTGGGTGTGGGTAATGCTAAATTTACCCACGGCCGGCGTGGTTTGGTCCCGAGGACGACGCCCCAGGACCAAACAAAGCCAACCGTGGGTAAATTTAGCATTACCCACACCCAGAAGTGGGTTATTGCTATTATACCATGACATTATTTAAGAAAAGAAACTATTACTTTTCTTAAATAATGGCATAGTATAATGCCTGTTTACTGCCCTTCCGCAGATGTCTTGGCATCCGCGGCAGTTCTGATGTACTGCGCGCCTGCGCAGTACATCAGAGTTGTAGCAAAGCAACGGAGAAAGCAAGATCTCCGTTGCTTTTTTTTAGTGTCTCGCTATGTTAAATGACTTTAACATAGCGAGACAGTTTTAAAATAAGCAACGGACATCTCCGTTGCTTATTTTAAAACTGTCTCGCTATGTTAAACTCATTTAACATAGCGAGACACTAAAAGCAACGGAGATCTTGCTTTCTCCGTTGCTTTAAACACTGCCTCGCTATGTTAAATGGGTTTAACATGGCGAGACAGCTTTAAAATAAGCAACGGAGATCTCCGTTGCTTATTTTAAAGCTGTCTCGCTATGTTAAACCCATTTAACATAGCGAGACAGTGTTTAAAGAGTTATACTAATGGAAAAAGTCCGGCGACGGACCTTTTTCCATTAGTATAACTCGATTTACAACGGGCACGCTGGCCAATCAGCGTGCACGTTTTGGGGGGATCATGGTATAATACAGCATTACCCACACCCAGAAGTGGGTTATTGCTATTATACCATGACATTATTTAAGAAAAGAAACTATTACTTTTCTTAGATAATGGCATAGTATAATGCCTGTTTACTGCCCTTCCGCAGATGTCTGGCATCCGCGGCAGTACATCAGAGCTGTGGGCAAAAGCAACGGAGAAAGCAAGATCTCCGTTGCTTTTTTTTTTAGTGTTTTCGCTATGTTAAATGGGTTTAACATAGGGAGACAGTTTTAAAATAAGCAACGGAGATGTTCGTTGCTTATTTTAAAACTGTCTCGCTATGTTAAACCCATTTAACATAGTGAAACAGTAAAAAAAGCAACGGAGATCTTGCTTTCTCCGTTGCTTTTTTTTTAAAACCTGTCTCGCTATGTTAAATGGGTTTAGCATAGTGAGACAGCTTTAAAATAAGCAACGGAGATCTCCATTGCTTATTTTAAAGCTGTCTCGCTACGTTAAACCCACTTAACATAGCGAGACAGTGTTTTAAAAGTAGAGTTATACTAATGGAAAAAAGTCCGGGCGACTGGACCTTTTTCCATTAGTATAACTCGATTTACAATGTGCACGCTGGCCAATCAGCGTGCACGTTTTGGGGGGGTCATGGTATAATCACACATTAACACACACCCTAGAGGGCATTATTGCACTTCAAGAACGCTCTCTCTGTAAAATTGTTGTGTTTTACTTGCTTATTTATTTTTTTAAGTACTGTATTATTTTTTTACATATATTTTTAATGTAAAATTGTTCCTCCGCCTAATGTTTCAAACATGCGGTAGTATATGTTAATGGTGTTGGAGGATACATTTTACATCAAACATATATAAAAAAAATAAGCAAGTAAAACAACAATTTTACATAGAGCCCATTCTCTCTCCCCTACACACATACACAGTCTCTTCTGCTTACACACACACACACACACACACACACACACACACACACACACACACACACACACACACACACACACACACACACACACACAGTCTCCACTGCTTTCATACACACATTCGCTCACACAAGATCGGTCTCATCCCCTTTCTCAATCTCTCTGAGTCTCCGCTGCTTTCATACATGCATTCAGTCACACAACAACACTCTTGCTTTCTCTCTCACTCTCTCTCTCTCTCTCACACGCAAACCGTCTCTCTCTCTCTCATTTTTTTTTTGTTTTACATTTTATGCTCTCTAAACATCAGAACCGCTGCTTAGTGAGCATAAAAATAATTGCGGCAGTTAGTTTTTTTTTTGCAGTCCGAGCTCCACAGCAGCTTGATATGCTGCCATGAAGCAGCAGAGTCATTTGTCAGTGGGCATTAGTTGTACATTAATACCCTGCTGAAGAACGTTTGTTCTCTAGTCAGGATGCTGATG
The DNA here is from genome assembly GCF_019279795.1 of Protopterus annectens. NCBI lineage: Eukaryota > Metazoa > Chordata > Ceratodontiformes > Protopteridae > Protopterus > Protopterus annectens. The sequence goes on along the minus strand of NC_056738.1, from coordinate 331,094,913 downwards.
TACAGTGTGCCCATTCTATAAGTAAACAATAACTAAAGGGGATTATTCTTTCTGATCAAAACTGCTAGTGTCACGTGTAAAGAATAACCAATGGATTTTTTCAGTTCAGACCTGCTTGTGTAACATGTAAAGAACAACCACTGGGGATTATTCTTTCAGATCAGCAGAGAATTTTCCGACTCAGATGCTGCATAAAATGTTGCAACAGAAACAATTAAACATATACTGCTTTGGAGATGATGTTACAAAGAAAATGTAAGTTGTTCCAGGAAATGAATGCAGTGTTGGTGGATTTAGTTTTTGCTTCTTTATCACGGACATCTTTAAAATTTTTCATAAAAGACTTAAAAAAGAAAATCAGTCATTATCATATCAGTCCTGTTATCAAAAAACAGGAGAGAGGAACTGATATGCTGACATAATATCTGGAGCATAGCAGAGCTTCAGTGGCAATGAGCCATCTGGCTAATAAAATGACTACATTAGGAGTCCTTTTGTGTGCAACACAGCTCAGATGGACCAGATAAACACCTCCTGCCACAACATGAATAAACCCAGTCCACCTAATGTAGAAACAGTAGCAGAGACCCACGCATGCAATGCTGTCACAAACCAATTAAACAAGCAGCTAGAAATAACCATCTGAAGGTGATTTCAAGAGTCTTACAGCAGTAACAGTGAAAGGAAGAACACTTTTTACAAGTCTTATACAAACCTGACAATTGCCCATCTCTATCTGACCTTGTCCAACCTATACTAACATAAATCTCTTAGGTCTGCTGATAAAGTATTGTTGAAGGTTAATAAAACCCAAAACTCTCACGGCGTCTACTTACACTCTCATATCATTGCCAAACACTGGAATTCTCTACCTCAGCATATTCTGTCCATCAATGATACATATTCATTTAAACAGTCCCTAAAGGAATATTTCACCAAACATAGGCTTTGCTCATGTTCTCCACCAGGCTAACTAATTTAACCCCTTACTGTCTAACTTCCTTCTCTCCACCACCCATTGTCAATATTTCTTGGTAAGTGAGCCTTCTTAGCTTCAGTTTGTGATATTTTTATCCTGAAAAAAAAAATATATATATATTTTTGTTGTGTCTGTATGAATACTAAAAGCTTATTGTACTACCACTGTTATATGATTTTACATACAATGTCAAGGAACTTGCATTCAAACTCCTATTGTAATTGTCATATGTACAAATGTATAATTATGTAATCTTCCTTGCAGCTT